>NC_063195.1:24398640-24401140 GCF_017589495.1 Alosa alosa | reverse complement strand
TTAGCAGTTGACAGCCAATTTTAATGGAGGATTTCACATCTCTGTGGGTCCCCCTGAGTCCGCCAAAGCCAAAGCAGTAACGACAGGCTTCATCATCTCACACCAAAGATGACCTTATAATGTAGCACTTGGAGAATTACTCACTGCAGAGGCTACGTCTAATCTCACAGAAGGGATGAATATTAATTTGCAATACCCTCAAGGGTGGGGGGCGAATATGGGAGATAGAGAGAGAGAGAGAGACAGAGAGAGAGAGAGTTGAGATCAAATGTTAAATATATAATGGAGAGAAGCCAATATGGGTGAACTTAGTTTCAACATTATTTTAGGGCAAAAAAGTAAAAAGAAAACTCATGTCAACTTTTTTGCTCCACTGATTTCTCCATATGTAGAGAAGTTGAAAAAAGATACCTCGGAAAATCCTAGCAGCGCCCTGAGAGTCATGGACCATAAAAATGCTATTTAATCTAAACTGGGAAAGCAAGTGCTGATATTTAGCATTTGGGGTTCTTGCAGACTTGTTTTAGATTGAATGGCATTCCTGTGTGTGTGTGTGTGTGTGTGTGTGTGTGTGTGTGTGTGTGTGGGGGTTTGGTGTGTGTGTGTGTGTGTGTGTGTGTGTGTGCACGTGCATGTGTGTGTGTGTGTGTGTGTCTGTGTGTGTGTGTGTGTCTGTGTGTGTGTCTGTGTGTATGTAGCTGTACCGAATCACCGCATTTGAAATTAATCTCTTCGTCTCAGGAAAAAGACAAACTGATGGAAAGAAATGTCGACGTGTGGAATTCCTGCACTGCAGATGACTTTGCACAGAGGCAATATGAGCAGATGACTGTGATGCCGCCTAATCCAAAGGAATGAATGTGCAAATGTGTATTTGGGTCAGAGGACCACCACTGTGGAGTGTTTTCGGGGGGAAAAACCCTGAAATCACTATTGTTAAATGGCAGAGACTGTTTCAATAGACAGATGATTGCGTAGAGAGTCAATATGTACAGAAATCTGACAATTATGGTGCCAGTTAACTAGTGGGAGTGTTTGAATGTGGTACTTGATTAAGATCCCACCATCCGGGAGTGCGTACTGAATGTGTCACTGTGCAAATGATGACAATTAAATGACAGAAACAGGTTCAAATGTTACTGGACTGTATGGACTATATCTTATATGTGTTTAGCTTACATGTCTCATCGTGTGTTCAAATGTTGGCCTATATCTTTTGCATGTCTCACATATGTATATATGGCAGCAGTCTGTGAAAGTGTTTGGTCTTTGGTGTTTGATAGTTAGTTTGACATGTTGATGTTTCTTGAATTTCCCCTGGGGATCAATAAAGTATTTATCTATCTATCTATCTGATAATGAATCAGCCTTTACCTTGTCTAATACTGTATATTTTTTTGTTGCATGCCAACTTCCATAAAATGAATGGAAAATACAAATATTCCATCATATTTCTTATATATCTCATATATCTCTATCAGTGGATCATAATGTTCATTTAGTGTGTAAATGAAAATCATTAATGCATGACATAATGTGGATGTTATACAGTTGGCACAATGGGATTTAAAGTAATACTCTACTTTTTATTTTGCAGTGAAACCATTGCAGATTTACTAGGGCATGTGTCCCACTTCTGGTAATAGAACCAGTCAAGTAATGTAATTAAATGTCTTCCGGGACTGTGTTCACATTATGATAAAGTGAGAGGAACTGGTCCTGTCTGGAGAGTAACCTATGGCACCAAGTGTTTTTTTTTCATCCAGAGAACCAGAAGAGGAAGAGGGGGGACTGTGATGCATGGACATACCATACTGGGAGAGGGAAAAAGAAAAGGATAGATAAAAGAGGAGTGAGAGAACAAGAGCTAGAGTGAGGGGAGGGAAAGAAAGAAAAGACTGGAGAGATAGAGCTGAAGAGAGTAGGAGAGAGAGAGAGAGAGAGAGAGAGAAAGAAAGAAAGAAAGAAAGCTGATGAGTAAGTTAGGCTGGGGCAACCGAGGGAGAGAGTCAAGAAGAGGGGGAGAGAATGAGAGAGAAACTGATAGTGAGAAAGCTAGACAGACAGAGAGAGAGAGTGTGTGAGAGAGATAGAGTGAGAGAGAGAGAGAGAGGTAGGTCAGGTGAGTTGGCACAAAAAAGAGCGAGGGAGAGAGAGAGAAAGAAAGAAAGAGAGAAAGAGAGGGAGAACTAGGAAGAGAAGGCGGAGAGAGAGAAAGAGAGAGAGAGAGAGAGAGAGAGAGAGAGAGAGAGAGAGAGAGAGAGGCCCGTGATGCATCACCATGGGTGCGAGTACAGATGAATCCCCGTGGGCACTCGCCACGCGGCTAACAAATGGGGTGCCAGCCCTCGCAAGGACAGCCACGCTATTAGCGCCCCCTTTATCTAGCGCTGCCGCTGACAAATGTGCCGAGAGCTGACAGCGGCGCGGCATGCCGCACCTCCGCCGGCCGTGGTTTGCAGCCGTAATCAGGAAATGAAATAGTCCCAGCCGTGGGAAA
>NC_063195.1:24353640-24393640 GCF_017589495.1 Alosa alosa | reverse complement strand
TACTTGGGCACTCATATTAGGTGTTGCCAGTACAGAAATATGTAAATTGGAACACAGCCACAATATACAGGTTCCAGGGTTCTCAAAAAACCTGTTGATATATATATATATATATATATATATATATATATATATATATATATAGAGAGAGAGAGAGAGAGAGAGAGAGAGAGTACCACGTGTGCGATTGAACAGGAGTGGAAAGGAAACTTTTCGGTGGCGCACTACGCCAAAAATGTGTTGGCTCACGGTCCCGTGCGCCATCCCAGCTGGCACCCCCACGAATGAATTATTCAGGGCGTCCACTTTGAGCTGCACCTATATAAGTTGTGGGCTCATCTCAAGCGCGGTCCCCCGCTGAGAGATTTATCATTTAGTCGCGCTGTCAGGCGGGGGCTGGGGGGGGATATATTACCGGCAAGTGTGAAGGATCAGAGTCGTGATAAATGCCATATTTATAATGCCTTTGGAAGGATGATGCAGGCTGATCATTTGAGCTCGTGACGTCCTGACCCCTGTGTGTGGAGAGGCTTGGAAGATGTGGGATGCGGTTTAGGGTGGGGGTGGGGGGGGGGGGGATGGGCTTGCTGATGGATGTTTACAAAAGCCATCCGAGAGGAGGGAGGGTTTGCAAATTGTAAATGTGTGACGTGAGAAACATCACCCAAGACAAGAGGATCTATGCTTATGATTCACCCCCAGACCCCCCTCCCAACATCCCCCCATCAAACCCCCCACCCCCCGACACACACACACACACACACACACACACACACACACACACAGAGAGACACACACACACACACACACACACACACACACACACACACACACACACACACACACACACACACACACATACACACACACACACACACACACACACACACACACACACACACACACACACACACACACACTTTCCTGCTCAACTGCATCATGCCTCATCTTTTCCACCCACAACACCACCCACACAACCCCACCCCAAGTCAAACAATGCCTCCATGACTTCACAGAAGAACTCCTGGGAGGAGAACACATACACGCACACACACACACACACACACACACACACACACACACACACACACACACACACACACACACACACACACACACACACACACACACACACACACAACTGCTTACTCATCCGCTCCCCCTGCATGCGTTAGCTGGTGGCTGGGTGTTAGGAGCGCTAACAATGGCGCGGGAGGGAGCACAGCTTTGTTCAGAGGTAATGAATTGTGTTGAAGCCTGCTTCGCTGATAACAGGACGCCTCCGGCCCAGTCGAGGCTCCGTTCTGGCTCCGGGCCGGTCTATCTGGGTGTCTAATGTTTACGCTAATTGAACTGATTGTCTGAGTTGATGTGTGTGTGTGTGTGTGTGTGTGTGTGTGTGTGTGTGTGTGTGTGTGTGTGTGTCTGGTGGGGTGTTGTTATAGTCGAGGGAGCACGCAGCTTGTCAGCAAGCTGTAGGTCACAGAATAGGCCAACGAAGACATTTGAAAGTGCACTTATTGTTTAGTCTGCGCAGACTTGGTCAATTTATTCATGTTGGCGAACAGTGGCTTATTTGGCAGGGCAGTGTGCTATATCAGTTTCCGCCTCACGGGTCAATGGCTTGGGAGCACAAAAACTGTCTAATTAATTCTTTTATGTTGCTACAACAGGCATAGACTAACGGGATCTGCCTAATCAACGAAGTGTAAACAGCTACAAAGAAAACCTTCTCTCACCGAGTGTTGACATGGTGTTTCAATATAGCACCCTCCCATTTGAGTCTGTCTTCCCTCTGTCCTGTGTGTCAAATTATCAGCTTTTCCACAGGAAGTGCACTGCCTCTCGCACGAAAGACGATGAAAACAATCCGTGACAGCCAGTCAGTTGGCCTTTTAAACTGACTAAGTGACCTTAGAGGCTCAATAAATCACTGTGTGAGAGAATATATTTCCATATAGGTTACTGGTAAGATGCTTCATGCATCCTAAAGTCATTTGTTGATTTGGTGGTCACTGGCAAAATATTTGCATGTGCATTTGTATTTGTTTGTCTCAAATAAAACATCATACAACATATCAACATATAGTGCGGTATAATTTTGGCTCGATTTTTTGCAGTATCATGCACTGAACATATGATATCAGCTAATGGAATGCTCTTTTTTTCTTTAACTACACATGAAAAGACCACTTTAGTAAAATGAAAATTGTTGGGAGAGGAAATGCATGGTGTTAAAGGTGCAATAAATGTTGGGTAACGTCACTTCTGTTGACATTTAAACAAAATAGAGAGCTAGCTCGCCACTCCCTCCCTCTCCCACCCATGCAACTGAAACTCTCCTGAACGCGCGTCTCATCAGTGAATGGCTGAAAAAACTTGTTATGTTTCATGGTCCTGGCTGCACCAGGCTGTTGTTGTTGCTGTTTTTGGAGCCTGGGCTGTTCACAGAGAGTGTGTTTTTACAGAATATTCAGGGGACAGGCAACTAGCGTATTGTGAGGATATGTGTGCTGTACAGTATGTGACAAAAAAGGTTTTTGCTTAGAAACCGTGTAACATCGCTTAGAGCACCTTTAAAACACATTATAGAAGATAAAAAAAAGCTTTTTGCTGTGGGACTACGGTCTAAAAGAGACAGAACACTCAAGATCACAGGTTCCTTTAAATAACAACACAATGCCCTTGATCTGCAACTTTGCCAGTAACTACAATCCCATCATTCCAAAACAGTAGAATCAAGCCTTCCTCAGCAGCTAGTTGCCTTGCATGAGCAAATGGAGCCAAATTAAGCAAAATGGCTAACAGCATCTGCCATCTTCAGTTAAAACATCCTTTTCTATCCGCCATCTTCAGTTAAAGCATCCTTTTAACAGGTTTCTGCCCAACAATGCAGTGATGTGTATGTATTCTTTAATTATGTTAAGATGAGTTCATTCTGACTGAGAACGTACGAGTTCTTCGGTTATAAGGATGATCGAGCTGTTAAGACTAGAGATAGAGACAAGAGAGTCTTCAACAAGCAGGTGATTTTGACAATCACTTCTTACCAATGAACCCTGAAAGAGCATCAAAAAAGCCTCAAACAGCAATTTTCAAAGTTCTTATGGCCTCTGGGGTTAAAGAAAACATTCCCTCATAGGAGAGAAATGTTTGCAAATAATTGTGAGCACAATTCTCTAGGTGCCTACATTAATTCTCCTCTCTCTCACTGTCATTCTCCCTCTCTATCTCTCTCTCTCTCTCTGTCTGTCTCTGTATGTCTTTAACCACATCTGCTGGTACTGATTCCACCTCTTTGCTCTTTTATTACATTTAATCACCACTCACCCTGTGTTGTGATTCAGCAAGGGCTGGGAGAGCTCCTGTTTCCCTTCTCTCCTTTGTCTCTTGTTTTTGCTGATGTGAAACAGGTCTTGCAGGCATACCTCCCACAACATTAATTAATACCTCGCCTCATGATGGATCACTTCGTTTTTTACCAAAAGGAGACCCATTTATCATGCTCACTATGAGGATACAACTTCAACACTTTCCCCATTCCACGGTGCCCCCCCCTCTCACCCCCCTCCACCAACTTTAATGGATGCACATTGTAGGGCATTGTTGTAGTATTATACAAACATGACACATTCATGAAAGCTCAAGCTGTCAGATTTGTGAGTAAACGCAACATGGATTTGGTGTCTCATCTCCTGCATTTTAATTATGTTCCAATGATGCGTGATCCATCAAAAGCTATGGGATGCACACACACTCAACATTAGTGCCTAATCTGTGTGTGTGTGTGTGTGTGTGTGTGTCAAGTGACGCAGACTGACATGAAATGACAGAAAGCAAATACGGATGAGGCATTTGTGAATTCCTGTTGTGTTTGACTAAGCTCATAGTCATCTGACCTCATATCAGCGGTTGCCTGAGGAAGAGTCTGGGGAAAGGGGGTGGGAGTGGGGGGGTGTCTACTTCAGCACAGATCCGAGACACAAACGGCTGCCTGTTTTGATGGTGTTCATTGAGTCCTGTTGTCAATTGTTCTTGTGATGTGTGTCACAATAGGAAACCAGGGGAACGGTGGTGGACAAGAGGATTTTTGATGACAAGCCACCGTCACCAAAAGAGACCGAGAGAGGATGGTGGAGCGGCGTCTTCTGAGCGTGCCCGTCACTCAAAAATTCATCCGTCGTGTCAGCGAGCTAGGAGCTCCTCTTGCACGTCTCGTCGCCCCAGTGTATTGTGGGAGTTTCAGCAGACAGGAAGAAGAACCCTGTTTGGTGTCGACGTGCTGCTTGTGCTAACGTTAATGTCCGCTTCTCTGCTGTCCCTGAGGGCAAGGGGGATGGGAGGGATCATGGACCCTTTGGCTGGAGGGAGTTCTGTGTGGAAAGCCTTCGGTTCAATGCTGGCAACTGTTTCCTCCAGGAAAATGAAGTTGGGCTTTTTTAATTGTGAACTAGGGATGACTCAGCTAATGATTAGCTGTTAGCGTTGACGATTTGATATAGATTTTCCTGTCGTCTCCATCTCCAGATACATGAGTCAGTGTGTGTGTGAGTGTGTGTGTGTGTGTGTGTGTGTGTGTGTGGGTGGTGGTGGTGGTGGTGTGTGTGTGTGTGTGTGTGGGGGGGATGGCGGGGTAGATGGTAATGCCTCTTTTCAGAATTGTTGTGGACCACAGCCCAGGCAGCTCTGCTGGACGGCAGGGCCGGAGCAAAGACAGGAATCCGAAGCACGATTAACATGCAAAGTTGACCATCACTGCGGGCGAACGTGGAGGCGTGGACCCATCAAGGGGTGTGTTGAGCAGGGGATTGGGGTGGGGGTGATCCATAGCGCTGTTTGATAGCTTGAGAGATTGTGTGTTAAACAGTCATGTGATCCGCTTTATCAACAGGGAAGAGATTAGGCAGGAATGAGGAATGGGCCATTCAGGACAGAGCGGAAAATGGGATTCAGCGTATGTGGTATGCATACGAAATATTCAGATCTTTAAAACATGCCTGAGCTGTTCAGGTTAACACTTGCATACCTGCTGATGTTTTCAAAAATCCAATCCAATTCCAAATGAAAGACTATTTACTGTGGTAGGCGAATGATCAATAACTCCACAGTATCAAGGCATCTCTGGTTTAATGAAGTCATATTTTTGTCATGATTCTCCACTGATTGTTGAAATGGGCCATACCACTTCATGTTGACAAAGTACCTGAATAAAATGCCTTAGGATGATACAAGACATCTTAAGTAAAATCAATCATCTATTTCAGAGCACAGCTTTCCTAAATTGGTCGGCAGCCAACTGGCGTCGCATTTCGTTATGAAAAAAAAAGTCAAGTTCAAATGTGCTCTGATGAGCCGTGCATAAACTAAATGCACGACTTTATGACTCCTGTATCCAGAGTGTTAAGGAGACATTTTTTGTGAAGCTGAGGTCAACTTCCTCTTCATTTACGCCGAACAAGAAGCAAGAAAGCGCACAAGATGGAAAGCAGCTCGGCTCTCATATTTCCCTCCAGGGGTTGTGTGGTGTTATACAGTATTGTTGTTAGTTTTTTTTTTTTTTTTTTTGCTGGTTCTCCTAGCCAGAACAAAAGATCTCACCAAAAAGAGACCGTTGATGTGGAGAGCCGCCTGTCAGGTTGAGCCAATTAGGCGCATTCTCTCCTCTCTCTGGGACCTTGTCCTCCGGGCCAATTAACACGTTTGGTCTCTTCGCCTCGCATGCAGTAGTGGCCCCTGGGATTTAATGAGAGGTAGGAGTTTGCGGGCCACCACCTTAGTCCGCTGGCAAATGACATTTCTTCACAGTGCTCTCAACATTATTCCCGGTGAGTTTATAAGCTGATAATTACTGAACTGTGCTTGTGCAAAATATTTGAACCATGACACATACTGTAGAGACGACATCAAAATTCGCCAGTTGCCAGTCGCACATGAAAACCTTAAACGCACCCCCAATCAAAGTTGGCTTTTCCCGGCCGCGGGAAGGAGCCAATGAGGAACGAGGACATCCTAATGGCTTGTTAGTGCCCCTTGGTCTCTGTCGGTCTCTCTCTCTCTCTCTCTCTCTCTCTCTCTCTCTCTCTCGCAGAGCACTTCCTTCCTGCCTGCGCTTCGACTTTCACACTTACAGCACTACCACTAAGGCACTCTCCGGTTCTGCGCGCAGAGCCTTTGAGAAGTGCAAACTCTCCCTCCTAAAGCGTTTTCCTCCGGAAGCGTTCCTTCCTAAAGCGCTTTCTCCTAAATTGCACCTAGATGCCACGGCTTCTCTCTCGTCAGACTTGGGCTAGAAAAGCAGCCCCGTCATTACTGGTCCCTCTCCCCAATTACCCCCCCCCCCCCCCCCATCGTTCTCCTCTTCACCCCTTCTCTTCCTCACTTCCTCCCCCACTGCTGCTCAGGCTGGAGAGAATAATGGGTCAACGCAAGACAGTGCAATTTGTAGCACATTTCTGCCCATTATTTTCCCTGGGACTCAGTGCTGCACGGGGCTGGAAGTCCACCATGATATCGAATTGATTTCCCTGTGAGGAGGATAATTACAGAAGCCTGTGTGAAGGGAAGAAAAGGGACCTGTTAGCCACATTCCTGCCTGTCACAGCCACACTTTTCTGGCAGCCATGCTTTCGAGACAAGAGGACGCATGTGAGTGCAAATGCAAATGCGAAAAAAATATTTTTCTTTTTCTTTTTTATTATTGAACAAAAAGACGAGCAAGGAAAGAAAAAGAGTATCCTCATGGGCCTCATGATTTCTTCAGTAGGGAATGTTAGACCTAACACACACACACACACACACACACACACGTTAGGTCTACTGTACTTCTCATCAACCAACGCAGCTGCCCCAGCACCTACACGGATGTAGAGAAATAGAGAGAGAGAGAGCGAGCGAAATAACATTTCTTGTGTCTGTGGCGTAATTGATTTTGGCAAAGCAAACAATGCACTGTTAGTCGCTGGTATTAGCAGCGGTGGCAGCTTCATTGGTGTTAATGAGGTTCACTTTTATCGTTAAATGTCTGCTGGGGGCAGTGCTGCATTAGCATCTGCTTAGAATAACCAGTCGCTTCTGCCACAAACTCCCCTGAGTACTGTGTGTGTGAGAAAAGTGTGTGTGTGTTTCTATGTGTGTGTGTGTGTGTGTTTCAGTGTTTGTGTCTGTGTGTTTCTGTTCTTGTGTGTGTGTGTGTATTTCCGTGTGGGTGGATGGCTGGCTATGTAAAAGTTAGATATTAAAATAATAAATTGTGTCTTTGGAGGTGGTGCCAGTGCTTGTTAGTGATAGTGGAGGCAGATTGTGTTGATGCTGTGTGTGTGTGTGTGTGTGTTTGTTGCTGTTGTTAGGGGTGGGATGGAATTTTGAGAAGGTGTTTCATCTGATAATAACACTGCTAGGTACACCTGCTTAATATTTCCTCTACTTCACCCCCTCTCAAACACACACACACACACACACACAAAACACACACACACACACACACAAACACACTCCCGCCTTGGCAACGTCCAGGGATAATAGGAATCAATAACTGTGATCCAGCAAATCCAAGAATATGAATGGCCTCGGAATACGCGCTCTCACGTGCCTGGCCCTGCGCCGGCGGTGGTCAACGAGGCGTCTGTGTGAGCAGATAGTGGAAAATAACAAAACTCGGTGTTGCTCTACACACCCATTATCCCCCCAGACCACTGATCTCAGGAGTCAACAGTAGGGTGAATTACAACTGGCTTATAGATAAACATCCTGTGTGGGCTACTGATGGTGTGTGAAATCTATTGGGGGGGGGGATTTCGTCCTCAGCAGAAGGGAGTCTGGAGGGTCAATATAAGGCTGGATGCTGCAACATATGGAGCCATTTCAATATTATGATTTTATGACGGAATTCCAAGGTTCAGTTTTCTCAATTTTTAATTGAGCTAAAAATTGACATTTTTTTTTAATCTTGATCTGGCAGGCGGACTACAGCAGGCACATAACTGAAGCGCTCCGTTAATGGAGCATGAAAATAACAGTCTTTTTGAAGAATAGTCATTTTTTTTTCGAATAGTCAGTCATATTGATTATAGTGGAACCTAATTGTTGCAGCATTTGCTCTCCGAACGGAACGCTTCAGTTACATTCCAGGTGTAGCCTGTCAGCCTTATGACAGACGTACAATTAATATTTACGTTATTGGCCATTATTACGTTATTGGCCATTATTACGTTATTGGCTGTGTCACAGCAGCCACACCTCGTTCCTCAGGATCTACCTGGATCTACTCCAGTCCGGGTTCCAGCTCCAGCTCCAAATGCAAGCCTAGTCCGTTCAGCCTCACCTGAGTTTTAGTAGCACTCACCTGTTTCCAGTTTGCTCGTTATGTTTGTATTTAAGTCCTTCTCCTCTCAGTTGTCTTTGTGTGATATTCTCTGTTCTACGGAAGACGCTGTTTGAGTTCAAGTCGAGTCTTTGTTGTCATCGCCGTGTCCATCCTTTGTTGGCCCATTGTGGCCTTTTGTTTTTGGAAATGAAAGAAGCCTTGAGCTACTGCATCTTCATCTTCGTGTTCCTGGTTTCCTTGTGTGACAGGCTGCTACAGGGACTAAAAAAAAATACATTAGTTGAGGTGAATTGGAATGAGGTCCTTGAAAAAGACAAATGTTAGGAAAGACAAAAAAAAAGTATAAATGTGGACATCATTGTGCGACCCCTCCAACATGTTTGGTGACCCCTAGTTTAAGAACCACTGCTATAGACTATACTGATGGTGAAATTTACATCACGCACAGTATGTGCAGACCAGGGGCCTGTACTACGAAACGGGGTTACTGGCTTATCTGGGTAACTTCGAGAGTAACTTGATCACGTGTTGTCATGAGCTCTCTCTCTGCCTGGTAACACGCGCTGATTAAAGTCTGATGACCTCCACCTGTTCCTGCTCTGCTCTGCCTCACCCTCGTTTACCTACCAGCTGCACTGCATTCACCACTCATCATGCCCGGTATATAAAGCCTTGCTTTTCAGTCCACACTTGTCAGATCGTCTGCAAACCCGCACCAGTTACCTGCCTGTCTTGGAAAACGACTCTGACTCTTTGCCTGTGAACCCAGACCCGCCGACTACTTCTTTGATCTCCAGCCCCGTAATCTTGACCTGCCTTCCGTCTCTCTTCTCTGAATACAGCCTAGCCCTTGACTGTACTGCTGCTTCGTTTCAATTGCTGTTGTGTGTGTGTTTCCCCAGGACTTCCCGGATCATCCAGCTCCTGCCATTGCTGCTTTCGGCTATTGGGGAACACACACGCAGACTCTTGGAACTCCCGGAACCCCTGAAACCCCTGTAACCCCCAACCCTTAAATAAACTTTCTAACGTGACGCTTTTGTGGTCCTCGTCCTGTTTGGTGTCTGACACGTGTGGTGTAAGTTCCCGATTAACCCGTACTACGAAAGGTGGATAGGTTTTAACCGAGGTATGCTGCCATGGCAATTTACGCTGCATCTCAAACCTGCTCGAGGGGTTTTAGAGACCGCCAGAATATAGGCCCAGGCTACCCGGGCGATATTCTCAATGAAGATATAGATTGTCAGCCGAGGGAATTCGTAATCTTTGTCAGATGATCTAGGCAGACATCTCTAATGTCACCCGTCATAGCAATGCCCTTACGTGGACATTCATATATTCCATTGGTGATGCTGAACATCTGAGCAAGAATACTGTTTGTCCGAAAATAAATCGGACATATAGGCCTACAGTATGCTGAACATCTGAGCAAGAATAGCCAAAAATAAATCGGACATAGCCTACAGTAGGCCTAATAAATTAAAATCACCATTTTAACAAACTTGTTGAATTGAATGTCATATTACTGTACCCTGCACATAAAGGCTACACATTTCCACAGCACCAGAATCCGACCGAATGCTTCCCTCAACCCCTTCCATAATCGGCCTTCCACTATTATTTGCGATGGCCAACTCCTCTGCTACTGTAAAACACTCTGATGCCTTTCCTTCTACAGTAGTGTTCAAAGACACCTTTTTGTTGTTAGCTGTAAAACAGAGGCCAAGTGAAGGCTATAAGCATACTAGGCCTACATGTTTTCATAATTAAGAAATATTAATGCAAGCTACAACTATATAAACCTACTATTCTGAATAATGTTTTGTGTTTCATTTTCACCTGCTGCCATGTAATGCGTTCGGCAATGGTGTTGCATCTGAAATGTTCACAGGATTAGGCATACACTAAATCAGTCAATGGGGGCTACTTAAACATTCAATTATCCTTATTACTGTAATCTATATGCCCACTTCTGAATTGTTTTGCATCTGTAGGCCTTTCTATGAACTCAAAATAGGAAATTTAATGATTTCAACTCATTTCAGACATTCCGCAAGCTATTAATCCTCCATAACACATATTTGAAGAACATGTGGGAATAAAACTTTACTTTTAGGCATTTAGGCTACCCGATCTGTAATACGTTGCCAACAGCCTTGCTTTGCTCACTGCCGACGTATTTGATTTTTGTCGTAGAGTGGGTTTTAATTCCTCATAGCTTGTCATAATAATTGTGCATTCCTCATCCGTAAAATAAGGTGATCACGTCATCATTGAAAGTGGTGACTTGCGCTGCAACCCGCCCCTTTTATGTGAACGCGCAGGTTAACCCCCCGCTCAACAAATCAACTTCATAATCAGCGTCAGTAGTACCGATTAACACCACTTATGATAACCAGGTTTTGTCAACCCCGGTTTAACAAAGTAACCCTGGGTTACATCTGGGTAGGTTAAGCTCCCTTCGTAGTACAGGCCCCAGGTCCGCAGAAGTAAACTTCTTGCTTAACACTGATACTGCATACAGGTGAGAAGGGGTCAGATTAGTTACCTGTGATGCACAACAAGGGGCAATTCCTGTATAATCCACCAGACTTTGTTTGTAGCATCTACTGTGAGCTGCAGAGTTCTTAAGAGTTGTGCGCTTAGTAGGCAGAAACATCCATGCTGCCAAAAAGACGAATAAAGAAGTATTAGAATGGGTAGTAGGGGGAGATGGTGCTAACACAAACACACAAACGCAGCCTATCTGAATTCCACTGCCACAGTGTCCTAACTGCATCTAACTGCAAAGCGTCTGACTATTTTTTTTTTATTACTTTATTTAAATATAGTGCTTTCATTTACAATCCAAACATTATGACAGGTCTTCTTCTACTGCACACTATTTAACAAAAATAGACAATCACCAACAGAAACAAAACAAAACACAGCGTCTGACTATTGAAGAGTGTTGAATGTTGTCTTGCCACACTGATTCGGTTAAATATGCACTTCTGTTGTGTCGTGTTTCTCACACAATTAAAGCGTTTCAACGAGAGCAACAGAGGAAAACAGAAACAGGGGGGTCTGTCTGAAAAGTTGCTGCTCAAACACAGTGTGCCACATCTCGCTGCACAGACACAGCACCGTGTCACATCGCATCCACTTAGGGGCACTCTAATTGAAAAGAAATGCAAAGCGATCGTGTAGCTGACGCTTGCTCACGCACATAGGACATTTGATCTTCCTGCGAAGGTGCCACGGGTTACTTGAAATTCAATGTCTGCACCAAGATGCTGTGGTGCAATCTAACAGCATTCCTATTTGACGACTTGCTACTTCCAGAATCATGATCTTATGGCAGGTATTTTAGAGGATTTATTTATCTTTCTTTATTTTTTATATTATATTATATTATATTATATTATATTATATTAAATTATGTCATGTCATGTTATGTCAGATTATGTCATGGCATGCTGTGCTATGCTATTTAATGTTATACTGTATGATTATATTATATTTTATTATATTGTATTATATCATATGATAAGGGGTTCTTGCTAGAGACGGAATATTCTTATGCCTTGGCACAATGTGACCCTCTCTATTCAAATCCCCAGCAATTTAGAAGCAAAACAAGACCTGCCTCACCTTAGTTACTTAAAGTAAATGATGGGGGGTGAAACTCCGAGCACTAAATATTTCACAGTTACTTAGGCCAATTTGTTGGACTTGGATTAAGAGGAGAAAATCAAATTAGTCTGGATGTGGGGCTTTCAAAATTATGATTCAGGGAGTGCAGGGCAAATGGCTGTATTTCTTACCGCATGAGCAGTTCAAACTGAAAGCTGTGCTTTAGCTGACTGAATTTAGTTCCTTTCAATATTTCAGCCTAACGGTTTCATGTTTTATTGAACTTCCGTGGGCAGCCAAGAGTTTGTGAAAGCCAGAAGTCTGACCCTATGGCTGTACTGAAAGGCTCTTTGCAGCATATAGACCATAAAGGTCTTGGCAAGTGTTTATTAGTCATGGTTCTTTGTGTGAGCAGTAAGACGGTTCATTTTGACATCCAGTGCTACCGGATCCCATTCCAACAGAGAGTGCCTGGCTTTGTTTGAAAGAAAAACTCTGCACTCAAAACTGTAGCCCTTATCTCGCTGTAGCTAGCATCTCGCCAGTAAGTAAACATGTCACTTTACTTATAAAACCATTTTTGAATAGTGTGAAATAAAACTAAAAACTCCCTGAGGTTCTCTACTCCATGGCAATCATTCAAAGGCCCAACACTTTGTGCATAATTTCGATTCAGCCATTTACTCAGTAGCTCACGGCTTAATTGCATAAAGGGGAGAAATGTAACTTACAGTTTCCATAATAAAGTGCAGCCACAGTATGTTGAATAATGAATGCATTCTGGCATTAAATTATGATATATTAGATGTTTGTGCAATAAGTCATCATAATTGAACAAAGCATATGGCCCAGGCAGATATAAATTCCGCTATACTGCTGCTTTACCAGGAACCATTAGTGTATTTCCTGTTTAGAAACACTGGTTCATATAGAAAGTTAGTAAAATGGATAGTGATGTTGCTGCTTTTCTCATGACTTGTAGTTGACGTAAGCATGTTGGCTTTCCTCATGACTTGTAGCTGACGTGAGCATGTTGGCTTCCATGCCAAGGTCAGAGGATAGCTTCTCTCCATATGGACGTGTGATTCAGCAATTCTGTATACACAGTCTTTCAGACGTCCACACCGTCCATTTCAAATTCATGATCGTATCAATAATAATGTGTCTCTACACACAGACCATTTTCCCACATGCTCCAGAGCGCACCGAACCCCACTCCCTCCAGCTTTTGAAGTTGTCCTTGACTGGGGCCTTCACACATTTTTTCCAAGTACCCTTGAACACGCCACTTCGCAAGATGGAAGTTTTTTGTCCCCCTCTTCGTTCTTCGTTCGTTGCTGTTTTTTTTTTTCTTTTCTTTTCTTTTCCAGACGGTGCGCTCCCAGACGAGGCAGGTGGAAACGCATTTCTCCTGCCTCCCTCCCTGCCGACTGCTTCCCCACGCACACACGCACGCACGCGGGGCCCACATCCAGCTGAGCGCAGCAGGGCTCCGGTGGCAGACGATGCCAGGCAGGTGGGCACATTCTGCTTAAGCCGTCTGGAGGAGACGGGGAAGGGAGAGGCGAGGAGGAGAGAGAGGGAGAGAGAGAAAGAGAGGGTGTGAGAGAGAGAGAGAGAGAGAGAGAGAGAGAGAGAGAAAGAGAGAGATGAAGAGAGTGCAGAACGTTGCCAGCCACAGAAGAGCCAAACCTTGGGCGTTAGGCTGGGGCATGGATTGTGTGTGTGTGTGTGTGTGTGCATGTCTATGGTTGTGTGAAGGGGTAATATAGGTGACCTGACTTTGCTCCAGAGAACAGACGAGAGTAGAGCAGAGCAAAGCATCTTGCCAAAGCTTAGAGGGGTGGAAGCCATTCAGCAAAGCACAAGCAGTTGGTCCTACAGTACCTGCGTTACCGACCTGATCGCCGTCGAGAAGAGGCTGCCATTCGGCCCTGGGTGCTGCTATGACACCAAATGCTCTCTCTTACCCCTCCCTCTCTTTCTCTCTCTCTCTCACCCTTTTGCTCTGTCTTACCCACTTTCTTTCTCTGTTTCTCTCTCTCTCTCTCCCTCCCTCTCTCTCTCACCCTTTCGCTCTGTCTTAAACACTCTCTTTCTCTCTCTGTTTCTCTCTCTCTCTCTCTCTCTTACCACATGAGCTATGACAGCAAATGCTCTCTCTCACCCTCTCTCTCTCTCTCTCCCTCTCTCTCTCTCACCCTCTCTCTCTTCCTTTCACCTCTGAATTCAACTCTCCTCAACCTTGCTTCGATCCATGACCACGGCAGAGGCAAGGGACTTCTACACGCTTCTACTGTTCAGGAAACCAAATGAATAGTGAATAGATAAGCCCAGCCCAGACTGGTCTTCAGGGTTGCGATCCCATCTCCGTGGCCTTCGTTATTGTTTTGATGTCGGCAGTCATAGCCTCCCTCAGCGCTCCAGGGAACTGCTGCATGACAGTTATGGGGCCGCGCCGACACAGAACTGTTGCACTGCCTTGACATGTGATCAATGCGGCAGTGCTGACTGCTGGTGATTGGTATTAGTCAATCACTGTGTGACTCCTCTCTTTTGAAAGAGAGAGAGAGAGAGAGGGAGGGAGAGAGGGAGGGAGAGAGGAAGGAAGAGAGAGGGAGGGAGAGGTGACGAGCACAGGAGTCCTAACGGTGTAGGTGTAGTGCCATCTACTGGTTATTTAGGGACATGAAGAGCTGAGACGTTCAGATCGGATGTTTGCGGTTTCATGAGAAAAGAGGGGTATAACAGGCACTAATTCAGAGACGGTCAGTTGTGGAGACCCATGATTACTGACAGTGTCCACAACCTGATGTAGCATCAGCCAAAGAGAAACATATGAAGGAGTCCTATGCAATCACAGCTCTACACAAGCATCACCATGTGTAGAAGGTTCCATATTTTCCCTCCTTCATTCCCCCCACTTGGCCTTTCTCATCTGCACAGTGCCGCACTGCCAACAGCTAAAAGCCTGATTTGTGGCATAACGTTTGCTTTAAGCCTAATTAACTTCCTCTGCTCACCAACTGTGTTCGCACTCTGTGCCATCTTTTTTCACCCCCCCCCCCTCTCTCTCCCCTCTGCCTTCTCCGCAGGCTCGTGTATACGGCGGCGTTGGAGCCAGTGGGGCTTCCCTCGCGCCTCTGATCCACTTTGGCTGGGAGACGCTGCCGCTGTTGTTCACCTGCCAACGGCGACTGATTGATATGTGTTTACTTCCATTCCTCCTGACAACCCCCGTCTCGGGCGCAGATATAAATACTTCTGATTTTTTCTTTCTGTCTTTCTTTCTTTCTTTCTTTCTTTCTTTCTGTCGTTCTTTCTTTCTTTCTTTCTTTCTTTCTTTCTTTCTTTCTTTTTTCTGCTCCAGCTCGGCAGGTCTCTGCCAGAACAAAAGTCATCTGATCCACTGATTGCAAGTCAGTGTTTTTTTTTTTTTTTTTTGTTGCTTTGTTTCGTTTTATTTTCCCCCTCGAAACAGATGAAGGAATCAAGCTCTACAAATGATGAACGTCGTTGTCGGTGTTGCGGTACTCTGCCGTGTGCTCGCGAAAACAAAAGTTGATGGAAGTTGCTGTACATTTGTTGCTGTTTGTATGAAGAATGCACTACTCTGTGGTCTTGAACTCTTAATAGGCATCCCAAGCACACACACACACACACACACACACACACACACACACACACACACCCACACCACACTCTCTCTCTCACACACACACACACACACACACACACACACACACACACACACACACCACACCACACACACACACACACACACACACACCACACACACACACACACACACACACACACACCACACCACACACACACACACACATACACATACACACACACACACAGACACACACACACACACACACACACACACAAACACACCACACCACACTCTCTCTCACACACACACACACACACACACACACACACACACACACACACACCACACCACACACACACAAACATACACACACACACACACACCCATTCTTCCTTTGTGTATGAAAGCACTCTGAAGTCTCGGTCCGAGCAGTTGGCATCAATCACTCAGCAGGTGGTCATGTTCCATTTCCCGTTGCAGTGAAGTGGTAACGAGAAGGAGCAGAACTTTGTTTTCTACCCAATGTGGGCTAGCAGGCTCCTCTAGTGCACTCTCTTTCAATCACACCCACACTCTCACTCTGTCTTACACACACACACACACACACACACACACTGACTTACATGCACATCTATTCTCTCTCACAAACACACATGCACATACATACACGCACACACACACACACACACACACACACATAGCCTACACAATTTCTATTGTCTATTTCAACGTTGAACAGAGTACAACTTAGTTGTGAGGGGTAAAATGCAACTTCAACTGAAACAGCATAACAAAAAAGATGCTTTGAACGTGCTCCACTGGCTTATATACAGCCTCCTGAAAGTACACAGAATGAACTTTCTATCTTGACTTCTGTTCGCTGCTTAGTATTCCGAGCCAGGCTAAAACGACCCGACTCCGCCTTGACAGTAATTGTTATTTATGCACGGGGAAAACATATCAGTATGATGGCATAAGACAAAGCATGCCTGATGCAGAGTTCCCAGCCCCTGTCATCTGAAACGCCTCTGGTAAAAGTTCCCAGTGCCACACTGCCACCCTCTGAGCACTGGTGGTATTGCGGCTTTCGGAAGTGTGTGAAAGAGTGGGAAGACGAAGGCAACCACTACAAAATGAATGAGCTCTCACACACAGTAATTCCATTACATGGTGCTGAGAAATAGGAAATCCTTTACAGATGCCCATGCACAATTCATCATAAATAAGATTTGGATGTTTTGTTAATTTCATGTCTCTTTGATAATGCACGGCCACGGCAATAACTCCTAATTAGCCAAACATCTTTTGTCGTTGTTGTTTTTCGATATTGGAAAACTCAAGATTTGTTTGTCAAGCATAGCTTTATTCCTTCTCCAGCGACAGCATTATGATTTATGTGTGTTTTCCAAACTGTTTAGGCAAATGCAATTTTACCGCTCTCATCCCAGCAATTCATCACACGTGCTATTTTCCAACGGATGTATAGCTGTGCAATATGCATAAAGCCATCGAAAGGCTGTCAACTCGTATAAAGGCGAGTCCGCTGACTTCATTACCAGACAGCCTAGCCGGCGGAGTGTTTACAGTGCTGCAGATGAGGGTTCAGATATATTGCAGACGTAGCCACAGGACAAGACGAACAGGAAATAAGGTGAGGGGAAACGCACAAGAGGGACACGAGTTGAGAGTAGACGTAGCGAACGGACCCTTTTGGTGAAGTAGATAGTGTGAGGTCAGTTCAGTATGTTAGACACAGGACAGAAGGGACTTACAGAACAAGAAATACACACCTGGAAAACAAAACAAAACAGAATAAATAAAAATGGTGGGCTCTAAGTTGATGGATAGGCAAAGTGCAAAGAAGTCTAAAGCTAATTTATAACAAAATCAATTGGCTAACCATTTTAACACCATAGGTTAACACCTTAGGCACAAACAGTGATGAGTCAACTCAATGCTTACACATGCAATGTGATTGCTACAGTTCGTACCCAAGATCTTCGCCTGTAGACAGCTAGACCATCTTTTACAGTAAGCCAAGCCAAGTGAGTTCAAATAAAGTCAAGTCCAACCAGACATCCATGTTGGAGGGACATGGCCAGTAGGCCTACTGCTGATCATTACCAGAATATAGCCTTTGACATGATCCTCAAATAGGTAGGTAGGGTAGGCAACCCAATGTGCTCCTACAAACAGCATAGACGGAGCAGCAAAGTCTCCAGCGTACCCGTTATGAGTGTGGTAGGTTACATAAAACATACATAAAACACAGAGACATAACAAACAAACAAATGTTAGAGATAACAAATGGAGGAGAAGAACACTCACCAACAAACAGTGATGTAGTTGAGAGTGATATAGTCGTGAGTGGAGTCATTGGTGCAATAGTAGTGAGTGTGAAGTCAATTCAGTGTATTATATCAGAAACAACAACAGACTAGTAATAACTAGCACACAAACACAAGAGAGACATCAAGAGAGTCATTTACATGCACAGTTAACTCGAGGGGAGCGTCCCTATGTTCCCCTGGTCCCATGTTCTTCGGGTCTTATGTTCCCCGCTTTGTATGATGAACATAGGACCCTAACACTACACCTAACCCTAACCCTAACCCCGAGCGGGGAACATAGGACCCGGGAGAACATAGGGATGACCCCAACTCGAGCTACAGTATGGTTATAGCTCAACTAGGCCATTCAATTGGACTAACTGTCCTTGTCCCAGTATAGTGGCATGGGAGGGGAATGGATTTATTGACCGAGGTATGTCCAACTCCGCTACGATATGCCCCTTTACAGCTTGCTAGTATTGGACTTTTTACAGACTTTTGGTCAGACCAAACATTGACAAACAATTTCCCTGGTAGGGAATTGGTCCCATGTCGAGCGGTGAATTGGACAACTTTACTGATCTGTACATTTTGCACACGCTGAACGCTTTACTTGTTTTACACATGAGATGCGCGCTATCCCATGTAGTTATGGGGGGCTTTCTGAAACGAATCGCTACCCACTCCCATTGATTAGCATTTCAAAGTCAAAGTCAGCTTTATTGTCAATTTCTTCACATGTTCCAGACATACAAAGAGAGTGGGATAGTGAGAATTACGTTTCTCACTATCCCACGGTGAAGACAAGACATATTTTACCAATTTTAAGTCCACAGACAAACATAACATTCAAGTAAACAAAAAAGTAAGTAAATAAGTAAATAAGAGGGCACATATAATAATGAAAAATAAGAGCAGCAAAATTTTGTTGAAATTGTTGCATAGACAGTCAATAAAAAACTAGTGCAAAGTCAGGCCAATAAGAGGCTTGGGTAGTTCTGTTTGACCTGAGTAATAAAGAAAGTGGCATAGTGGTGCAAGTTATGTAAGAGCAGCAGAAGTGTTGTGTTTTCAGGACAACAACACTTTACAAGTTGTAAAGTGTACAAGTGTGCAAGTGTTCAAGTGTGCAAGTGGAGTAGTGCAGGCGGCCATTGTGGGTCCAATGTCCAGGATGTTATGTAGCTGAGGGTGGAGGGGGGAGAGGGAGGGAGAGTTCAGCATCCTTACAGCTTGGTGTATGAAGCTGTTGGTGAGTCTGGTAGTCTTGAGGGCGCGGGCTTCTGTACCTCTTCCCCAGAGGGCAGTAGATCAAACAGATTGTGAGCGGGGTGACTTGCATCACTCACAATTTTGGTAAACCTTTATGGGTGAGGTGGGTGGTGTAAATGTCCTTCAGGGAGGGGAGTGAAGCACCAATGATCCTTCCAGCTGTGTTCACTATGCGCTGCAGGGCTTTCCTGTTGTATTCAGTGCAAACCGCCCCACACAGCGATACAGCTGGAGAGGATGCTCTCAATGGTGCCTCGGTAGAATGTGGTCATGATGGCTGGTGGAGCACTTGCTGCGCCTGAGTTTCCTGCTTGGGAAGTACAGGCGGCGCTGAGCTCTCTTCGCCAGTGATGCAGTGTTGGTGGTCCAGGAGAGGTCTTCACTGATGTGCACCCCCAGGAATTTGGTGCTGCTCGCTCTCCACCACAGCACCGTCGATGGTCAGTGGCAGGTGTTGGGTGTGACCTCTCCGAAGTCAACAACAATCTCTTTGGTCTTGCTGACGCTCAGCAGGAGGTTGTTGTCCCTGCACCACGTGGTCAGATGGTCGACCTCCAACCTGTATTGAGTCTCGCCGCCCTTGGTGATGAGACCCACCAGAGTTGTGTCGCCAGCAAATTTCACTATGTGATTGTTGCTGTAGGTTGCAGTGCAGTCATCGGCCAGCAGGGTGAAGAGCAGCGGACTGAGCACGCAGCCTTGGGGCCCCTGTGCTCAGTGTGATGCTGCTTGAGGTATTGTTGCCAACACGCACTACTTGGGGCCTCTGACAGAGGAAGTCCAGTAGCCAGTTGCAGAGGTAGGTACTGAGTCCCAGTTTGTCGAAGTTTGCAGATGAGTTGTTGTGGTATTATGGTGTTGAATGCAGAACTGAAGTCTATAAACAGCAATCTCACATATGAGTCTCTTTTTTTTCCAGGTGGGTGAGGGCTGGGAGGAGGGCAGAGCAGATTGCATCCTCTGTAGACCGCTTGGCTCGGTATGCAAACTGGAAGGGGTCCAGGGTGGGGGAGAATGGCTTTTGATATGTGACATGACAAGCCGCTCAAAGCACTTCATGATGATGGGTGTCAGTGCCACAGGGCGGTAGTCATTGAAGCAGGATGGAGCAGTTTTCTTTGGCACAGGTATGATGGTGGCAGCTTTGAAACATGATGGGACGATGGCTTGCTTCAGGGAAGTGTTAAAGATGTCTGTGAAGACATCCTTAAGCTCCCCCGCAGTCCTTCAGCGCCACGACCTGGGATGTTGTCTGGACCTGTTGCCTTCTACGGTGTTGATAGCAGCAAGTGTCCTCTTCACGCTGTCGGCAGAGAGGCACAGGGGCTGCTCATGTAGAGGGGATGGGTCTTCTGTGGGCAGGTGCTGTTTTGTGCTTCAAAGCGAGCAAAGAAGCGGTTCAGGTTGTTGAGCAGAGGGATGTTGCTCTCACAGCTCTGTGGCGCGGGCTTGTAGTCCGTGAGGGCCTGAATGCCCTGCCATAGGCTTTGTGAGTTCCTGCTGTCTTTGAAGTGGGTGGTTATCTTGTGAGTGTATTCCTTTTTTGCTTCCTTGATGCCACGGGACAGGTTGGCTCTCGCTGTTTTCATGCCAGCTTCATCCCCAGCTCTGTAGGCTTTGTCTCTGGCCCTCAGCAGCCTGAGGACATCCCCTGTCAGCCATGGCTTCCAGTTAGCCCGAGTGATGATGTCTTTTGTGTGGGTCACATCATCGATGCACTTGGTGATGTAAGAGGTTACAGTGTCTGTATACTCCTCTATGTCTGTCCGGTTGTTGTAAGTGGCTGCCTGCTTAAACATTTCCCAGTCTGTTGTGTCAAAGCAGTCTTGAAGAGCATCGGAGGCTCCCTCAGGCCACACTTTTTTACCTGCTTACTAACCGGTTTGTTCGCTTTTACCCTTTGTCTGTATGCGGGCATTAGCATAACAGTGATATGGTCTGAAAAGTCCAATGTGGGGAGGGGGTGGCTTTGTATGCTCCTTTGTGTGTAGTGTAGACCAGGTCCAGGATGTTATCTCCTCTTGTTGGAAAATCAACATGCTGGTGTAGCTTTGGAAGTACAGTTTTTAGATCAGCATGGTTAAAATCTCCAGTGAAGATGGTGAAACCGTCTGGGTGTGCCGCCTGTTGTTCACTGACAGCCTGGTACAGTTCACTAAGAGCAGCGTTCTTATAAAGCTGTTGTTGTTGGTAGGGGATGTATACTGCGACTAGCAGAATCGCAGTAATTTCCCTTGGCAGGTAAAAAGGACGGCACTTTATCATCATAAACTCTGCCAGTGGTGAGCAGTGTTTGCATACTACTACAGTGTCCCGGCACCATTAGGTCACGGATGTAAACACAGATTCCTCCTCCTCGTGATTTACCTCCCTTTACAATGGCCCTGTCTGCTTTCGATAGCATGCTAGCTGCTCCAGTTGTACAGCAGAGTCCGAATGTTGTCATTTAACCAAGTCTCAGTGAAGACGAAAGCACACAGCAGTTACTTACTGTCGGTTCGTTGATCTCAGCAGTCGTATGTGATCCATTTTGTTGTCCAGTGATCGTACATTTGCCAGGAGAATGGATGGTATGGCTGGCGAAGTTGGGCTGGCGCTAGCCTGGCCCGGGCGCCCGCAGCTTGCCCCTCTTCTGCTTCCTCGCACACCGCTTCCGGCGCTTTCTTTCGGGAGGAGTAGCAGGCCCGAAGT
This sequence comes from Alosa alosa, assembly GCF_017589495.1. Classification (NCBI taxonomy): domain Eukaryota; kingdom Metazoa; phylum Chordata; class Actinopteri; order Clupeiformes; family Clupeidae; genus Alosa; species Alosa alosa. The sequence continues at coordinate 24,371,787 of NC_063195.1, read as the reverse complement.
CGGTGTTGTTGCAGGCGGATGTAGTCCGAGTTCCTTTAGCGTCTCTGTTGCAAAGTCCAGAACGCTGCAAAAACTTGCTTTTGCAGATGTCAATTAAAACTGCCTGCTGTACTTGTAGTACGGCGTGAGTAAGACAAGACGAACACGTAAAACTTTTCGGACAAACACTTTTAAACGAACAAAACACCGTCACGGTTGGGACAGAGAGAGGTCGCTGTGTTAATGCAGCGCCGCCATCTTGATTTCGCATTTAGGAGTATAATCAAAGTCCTTTTAGGCAAGTCCCTCCACTCGGCAGCCATATTGCAATGCTTTTTGGACACTTATCGGGCATCTATTTTGTGATACTGTATGTGTAGACAACGGCCATATTGCCGTTACAAACTAACCCCATGCATTTCTACAGTATGGACGATTTTTTTTTTTTTTGAGTGCTGTGTCTCCTCATTAGAAAGTCTCTGGTATAATACCACACTCAGCTTTGGGACGAACTTCACTTAACCTGTTTCTGCTAGGGAATCACGGAACCATGGATTTGTTTACAGGCGTGGCCTACTCACGCAGAACTAACATTTTGAAACGTCCTCCATGACTTGCCGCATTAATTGATACACACCCTCGACAAGTGAGCATTGGTCTTCACCAGGGCTTGAAAACGAAATTATTTTCCAAACGTTCCGTTCTGAACGGTTCAGGTAGGACTATGTTTAATGTTTTCGTTCTTGCATGCGTTCCGCCACCAACATATCGGTCCTGAACCGGTTCGGAACGCAAAATATCGTTCGTTCTTAAAGTTCCGGCAGTGTTTGGCGGGCCTATCAAGTCTATTTTTGTGGACTTTACCTTAGAATAGACGTACTCATTATTTCCCCTTGATTTAGCCTATACCGTAGCTATGCCCAAAAATAATAAATCACACAGGCGGCATCCAAAAACATTCAGATGGGCTATCCATCCCATAGCCTACAGACTTACTGTAGGCCTAACCTATGCCTATAAATAATTTCTTATCAAAAATATTTCTGGATACGTGCTCCTTACCTGGTTGTAGCCTAAGTTTTATCCATATGGAGATCTTCAAAGGCTTGCGCTATAATTCCAAACCTGTTTATAAACAAACCTGTCTGCTGCTGACAAGGCCTATCTCAAATTTCCCGTTTAACTCTTCTACATAGAATAGTACGGTGGCCGGGGAGTGTCACAACACAACACAAATACAAAAGCTGACAACACAAATGCAAATCCCCACAACACAAATACAAAACCCCACAACACAACACGATTGCAAAAACCCACAACACAACCACTAATACAAAGCCGACAACACAAATACAAATCCTACAACACAAATACAAAACTCACAACACAACACGATTGCAAAAGCCCACAACACAACCACGAATACAAAAGCCGACAACGCAAATACAAAACCCACAAACACAACGGAAGTTATCCCACAAACGGAAATTTATGGCAGAGGAAAGGGCTCTGGTTGTGGACTTTAGTTGCCATGGTAACAATGCTACATAGAAGAAGACTGTGGGAAGTTGCACTCGTCTGCTTGGCATGCTGGATTCACCAAGTCTGATTTGTTCTGGTTGCCTGTTCGACAAGTAAGTAAAACACTTTGAAAAGAAAAGTTTGAACAAAGTCCACAACCAGAGCCCTTTCCTCTGCCATAAATTTCCGTTGTGGGATAACTTCCGTTGTGTTGTGGGTTTTTGTATTTGCGTTGCCGGCTTTTGTATCCGTGTTGTGTTGTGGGCTTTTGCAATCGTGTTGTGTTGTGAGTTTTGTATTTGTGTTGTAGGAAAGAGTATTTGTGTTTGTCGGCTTTGTATTACCGTTGTGTTGTGGGTTTTTGCAATCGTGTTGTGTTGTGGGGTTTTGTATTTGTGTTGTGGGGATTTGCATTTGTGTTGTCGGCTTTTGTATTTGTGTTGTGTTGTGACACTCCCCGGCCACCGTAGAATAGGCTATAATTGCGCAAACATTTCAAATCCCAACTTTAAAACGACAAGGCGTGGACAGGCAAAATAGGCTATTATGCATAGGCTACAAACAATTTCCAAATCAGTTTCAGTAGCCTACGCTACGAGCTGGCCTAAGATCCGAAGTGGCAGACGGATAGGTTACATTACAACAGCAAGACAAAATATACACATTTGGACCAAAGGTCCATTTATTCATTGTTTTTTTTTTTCAAACTGCAGAAATCAAATTTTTAGGCTGTTCGCCTACAATCAAACGAGTAGAACACTTAAGATATGCTTTTGTGAAATTGTATAAAATATATAGAGAACGAAAAAAAAAACGTTATTAACCGGTTTTGTGGATTTCAGAATAACGTTTCTGTTCCGGAACAGTTGAAGACCAGTTTGTTTTCGTTTCCGTTTCCGCTCCTCGTAAAATTCCGTAAAATTCCGTTCGAATTTGGTTTTTGGTTTTGTTCCTTGAACCGGTTCGGAGCCCTGGTCTTCACTCAGCGTTGGAGGGTTTATAACACACTAACACTTAACAGTAATAGATTCCGGATGGCCCTTAATATGGCGGACCCTCCACGTGAACGTGCAAATGAAGTGCAAGTGGCTAGGGAGAGGGTGAAGTACAGTAACTAGTTTCGGAAAGGGTGTTATCGGAGGACAGGCAATGCCCGTTCTTCTATTACTACCAGGTCGAAGCCCGGGAAGAGAATTGTGGAGCTTGCACAGAGTGCTTAGCCCAGTTTCTAATTGAATGTTTACATCCTGACCACATTATCTTGATATGTTGGTCTGACTTTGAGCAATTTGATTTAGTCCGATTTCAGACTGACTGATGTTTACATGTAAATGTCCGGTTTTAGTCGAACTAACACAATCATTTTTTTCCCTAAGGGTTCCATCATATAAATCTACTGAGTGGCGTAGTTGTGAGTGGGGCCCAATGGTCACAGAGGTCCGTTCATTGCATCTGTCATGGTTGTAATGCAAAACAATGGGGTTTGTGGGCCAATTTTATTTAGCTTTTCATATGTCGCCAGTTATCTCTCTCAGAAAATGAATCTACAGCTGGCAAGTGCAGAGCAGAAACACAAAACCTGCCATTAAGTTTTTCATTAAATTTTTTGCAGCCTTCATTATATAAAATTATAGGGAATCTGTTCAAGTAACAGTAATGGAACTTTCTGCAACATTCTGAATAGTCAAATGATATAAATAATGAAATGCTATATATTCAGGATTTATCGGTACACATTCAAGCCAAGGGAGGGCTCCCACTGACATTTACATGGGTGTCAGTGACTGCTGCTGAGGTTCTTTACCTGTGCCTGTGATTGCCTAAGTCGTGTCTACCTTTCTACACAAACACAACCCCCCACCACCACCATACACACTCTCCCCCCCACACACACACACCTTTTAATGACATTTAATGACAGAAGCTGAGAGAGATCTTTGTATTGTTTACTTTAGTGACATTTAAGCCGCATCTCCAGCGACAGTAAAGCCCAACCGGTGATATAGTTATCTCCAGTTGCAGCTTAATATTGTGCTGTTTATATGGAAATTATGTTGCTTTGAGAGAAGCTGTTTTCCCTGAAGTGCCATTTAGTTATTATGAACAGAGGCTGCTATTACCGGCTAGGGCTGTCGCCGACGAAAATATCTGGCGCGTGAGTTCGTTCGCTGGAGCTTATTACTTTGATTGTGTTTATCCACATAAAAATTGATTTGCATGCATTGATGTGCCAAGTTAAAATAATAAAACAAATGGGGCACCAGTAAACAGCACAGGTCTAATTTAAGAGAGGTGTGTGTGTAGGGGTATGTGTGTTGTGCGCTTTGCTTGCTCGTGCTGTGTAGGGTGATGGCCATTGAAATGTCAGGTGTGTTATGAGTACATCAATCACGGCAGGTGCCAGACGTGGAGAGTGGCCCAGAGCAAGGAGCCAGGCTACATAGTGTGCTGGAGTACTCATGGCGACCTTTTCTTAAAGAAATGAAGGGAATTAAGGGAGTGTCATTTGATTAAATGTGAGTTTATGTGTGTGTGTGTGTGTGTGTATGTGTGTGTGTGTGTGTGTGTGTGTGTGTGTGTGTATGTTTGTTGTTTGTGTGTGTGTGTGTGTGTGTGTGTGTATGTATATGTTTGAGTGTGTGTGTGTGTGTGTGTGTGTGTGTGCGTGTGTGTGTATGTGTGAGGGTGTATGTGTGTGTGTGTGTTTTGAGGGTGTGTGTGTGTGTGTGTGTGTGCAGGGTGCGATTTGTGTAAAAACCAGAGGGGGGGATGATTTTGAATAAGTTTGTAACCCCCCCCCAAAAAAAAAAATTGAACGAACGATTCATAGCCTAGTAATGTCATGGCTAATAATAGCCTATATTAATTTTGCCACCTTTGTAACATTTTAGTTTTAGTTTACCGTGGTGTATGACTTTAAACAGCGAGTGTGTTTGGTATGATGATCAGCTCCTCTAATGCAGGGTAGGACTACGTTTTGACAAGCATACAAATTCACCTTGTTCTTGCCCCATCTGAAATTACTCCTCTACTTTTGCTGCCTCCATCCTTTCTGTATTTGTTGTGCAAAAAACGTTGTATATGATGGCACTGAAGTCTTACTGTAAGTTAGTGAATTGGCTAACAGTGTTAGTTGGTAACCAAATAGCACATTGCGCTACACGCTGCGTAGGCTACGTGCATTCTCTCTCCTGCTGATTTGCGTTCCGTAGCCAAGTGCGTAATATTGCAAAAGTTGAAAAAATAAATGTGTTTATTGTAGCCTACAGAAAATAAATAGCCTACTATCATACTGTCAGTTAATTGGCTACAGTGCAGTGAAGAGTTTGGAGAGTAAAGTTATAGGGCAACTTGAAGTTTTATGAAAATAATTTACGAAACAGAACATAAAGACCATGAAGCTTCTATTTCTTGCAGCTGTTAAAACACCCGCTAGATAGTTTAAATACCCACCAACATTCGTTTTTGCAGTATAGATTATTTCTGAAATTTATTTGTCTACTAGGCCTTGCCTACTGGCTGATTTATCAAACAAGTGCTTTCTCGTTCGTCCTCCGCAAACTACAGGTGTTTCGGTAGAGAGCCATTGAATAAGCCATGCCAAGCAATTTCTGTAACACTTTTTGTGACATTCAGCAAATATCTCCTCATTTAATGTAAGTTCCTTCGGACAATAGGCCTACGTTCTACTCTACGTATAGTTGTCCTCCATCTCAGTTGCATCAGTTTTCTAATTTTGAAGGTTCTAAAATATGACGATATGCTTCACTGAATCCTTCTTGTATTCTTTCATTTGTCCAGCTAACTTTTCCATTGAAACTTCCATTACACACTCAACATTCTAAAATGTCCTGCACGATCAAGGCCAAATTAAGTTATCACGCAGCCACTGTGTCAGCACAGCAGCATGAGTGCTGACGGTGACGGTGCGTTTCTGATGTCAGATTATTATGTAGGCTAGCCTACTAGACTGTTCTCACGTTGCAGCGCTTTACTTATATGAAGTAGCATTAATCAATATGAAGGGCAGAGGGGGATAAATGTTGTCCCCACCGGGGATAAAAATAATTTAGCAGAGGTAGGGATAGGAAAACCAGAGGGGGGGAAATCCTCACCATCCTCCCCTACAAATCGCACCCTGTGTGTGTGTGTGTGTGTGTTTGTGTGTTTTGGCATGTGTGTGAGTGTGTGTGCTGTGCATTCAATTTCTAATCTTTTTTTTCTGCTGCTAAGAGCGCCTGTGATCTTATAACACTAAAAACTAGACCAGCACAAGTTACTGTAAGTGAAATGATTAAATGCTTGTTTCATTTCAACTTTTAAAAGTTTAGCACAGCCATATTTTAGACAAGATATAACACAGTCAGCTTGAGCTTTTACCCTCACTTGCCTGAACCAAATAATGTATTGTTTAGTTGTGGCTTGAAGCAATGGACGCACCCACAGTGAGTGGATGAAACGTGTCTCAGATCCCCAGCAATAAAGACCGGCCTTTCTCTCCATGAATTAGTGATCAAGCGAGCCTATTATCTCCAATAAACTAATTCATATTTCAAGGTGTGGTACTAATGCTGTGGCAATTCAAAGGAGCCTCCCCCTTCCACCTTTTTTTTTCTTTTTGTTTTGTGTTCATGCGATTAATCTCCCTGCTTGTGTCGTGGGACACTGCTCTACTTATGAAATCCCATTTAATGGCGTGATCAATGGATGTAATGCGCTTTTTATACCCACATAAAAGGGACGCCGCCTCCCAACACCAGGAGGGGAAGGGGTATGTGTGTGTGTGTGTGTGGGGGGGGGTAATGTTGGGGGAAAGTGCACACACATACAAAGCATTAAAAAGTAATCAGCAGAAATGTAAATGGCTTCTCTGGTGGAGAAAGGGAATGCTTATGCTTATACAGCGATTCCACACCGGGAGGACGCCATGATCAATGTGCAGGGAGGCACTGTTTTGTGGGCATGTTCACAAGTAGAGCTCACAGTGTGTGTGTGTGTGTGTGTGTGTGTGTGTGTGTGTGTGTGTGTGTGTGTGTCCACAAAGGCTAAAATGTGAAATCAGGGAGAATGTTTTTTATGTACAGTGTGTACTGTAAGTGTTTGAATTTGTGTGTGAGAAAGAAAGAGAGAGAGAGAGAATGAGAGAGAGAGCGAGAGAGACTGTTGGCTTTTGGATAAAGTTTGACAAATTGACGCACTAGCTGGCCACTTGGCTAACCTCATCAGATCGAAGGTGGACGGTGGAGAGGTGCTGGACCTCAGTAAGTGATTGGCAACATTCTTGGTGGAGGGTGGAAAGTGTGTGTCTGTGTATGAGATGAATTTTTGAGAAATTGATTGAGTGAATGTGTGTATGTGTGTGTGTTCAATAGCAACTGTCTGAGTATGAGTGTGTATATGTGTGTGTGTGTGTGTGTGTGTGTGTATGTGTGTGTGGGTGTGTGTCTGCCTGTGTGTGACAGAGGGAGAGCGATTTTGTGTTCGACTGTGTGTAACAGAGAAGGCAATTGTATATGTGTGTGTGTGTGTGTAAAGGACAGTGGGTGTAAGTGTATGCGTGTGTGCATTTGTGCGTGCCCAGGCGGCGGTGACCTCCTGTTCCCCAGGAAATGAAACTGAGTGTGTGTGCATTCACACGCCTGGCCTGCTCTGCTCTGGACAAAACAACATGAAACCCGCGCTGGGAACTAAATCCAAATCCACACCTCCATATATCCCCCACCCCCACCCCTCCAACACACACACACACACACACCTCAAACTTCCCCCTCTGTTCAACTGCTCTGCTCAATCTCTCCCTCACTCTCTCTCAGAAGTACAGTATCTGCATCCCACAGGGGTCCCCTCCTCCCTTAATCACATAAATGCTCTGCCCTCCATCCAGCCCTCACCCACTTGGACAATAAAGACTCATATGTGAGAATGCTGTTCATAGACTTCAGTTCAGCATTCAATACCATAATACCACAACAACTCATCAGCAAACTGGACAAGCTAGGATTCAGCACCTCCCTCTGCAACTGGCTGCTGGACTTCCTGTTGCAGAGACCACAAGTAGTACATGTCGGGAACAACACCTCAAGCACTCTGACCCTGAGCACGGGGCCCATGAAGGTGTGTGCTCAGCCCCCTGCTCTTCACACTGCTAACACATGACTGTACAATCACTCACAGCTCCAACCATCTGGTGAAGTTTGCGGACGACACAACACTGGTGGGCCTGATCACTAAGGGCGATGAGGCTCACTACAGAGAAGAAGTAGACCTGCTGGCTAAATGGTGCAAAGACAAAGCAAGACCAAGGAGATTGTTGTCAACTTTCAGAGAGGCCACAAACAACTGCCACCACTGTCCATCGACGGAGATGCTGTGGAGAGAGTGAGCAGCACAAAATTCCTGGGGGTGCACATCAGCGACGACCTCTCCTGGACCACCAACACAGCATCACTGGCTCCGGCACCACCAGACTTGCAAGTAGCTTCATCCACCAAGCAATCAGGATGCTGAACACTCTACCCACTCTTCCATCACTGACAGCCCCCCCACCCACCAGCGAGCCAGGAACCTATAGGAACCTAGGATCCTGTCTACCCTAACCCCCCAGGACTGCCCTGTGGAACTGCACTGTGACTGCGCAGCCTAACGCGTTGCTGCTTCATATCAAGCCTGATATACTTGAAATGTTTGCATATCAATGTAAATATACAGTACACACAAGCACAAGTTTAAACTTCATGTAAATGTTATCAATGTTATTTATCACTCTGCCACAATGCTGCTGCTACTACTACTCTGTCAGAAGGTTACGCTAGGACTATGTAAATATACAACACAACTACCTCTATTTTTTATATATATTTTCTATATTTCTATATTTTGATATATGTCCTATATTTCAGTCTCGCACTTTAATATCTGTATGTGGTATGTCTGTATATTTTGATTTTTTATTGTCTATGGCTATGTCTATGTCTAAAGTATGTCTATGTCTGTATTTAAAGTATGTCTATGCCTGCATGGGAAAGTAAGAAACAAAATTTCAATTCTTTGTATGACCAGTGCATGTAAAGAAATTGACAATAAAGCCGACTTGACATAAAGACCAAGTCCTGCTAATAGGGCGTTAACCCTTAAAGGAGTACCGTCACACCGGTGTGACGGGAATGTTGGGAAATGAACGTTCTAAAGAATATCTGGGTTCATTGAATTCAACATAGAATTTTAGAACCTTCAATTGTTGCGGAACTTAGAATGTTCAAAAACCTACACCTTTAAGGGTTAATAGTCATCAGATCAGAGAACAAACCAAACGTGTCTTTCTTCTCTTCTCATCCTGTCCTCACATGCACCAAAACATCCGTCAAGATGTGACACACACACACTCACACTTGTACACACACACAGACACACACATACACTCACATACACAATACCATATGCATACACTTACACATACACTCTCTCTCTCTCTCTCTCTCTCTGACACACACAAACACACACACACCAACTCCCTCTCTCTGACACAGACACAATCACTCTCTCACGGACATACACTCATCCTGCCTCACACACACACTCCCCGATCCACAGCCTGCCACGCTTGGCTGGTCTAGTTCTGTGTCTCCCCCCTCCTCCTGCATCAGCCCAACAGCAACACACACACACACACACACACACACACACACACACACACACACCTCCTCTTAGAGAATAGATAGTATATCCAGATACTTTCTAATGAGGAGACACAGCACTCCAAAAGTCCTCCATAGAAATGCATGGGGTTAGTTTGTAACGCCAAAATGGCAGTTGTCTACGCATATCACACCCCTTCCGCAGCAAAACGTCGACATGGAAATACATTGAGCCAATCATGTGCCGTGTTGTGAATACATTGAGCCAATCATGTGGTGTGTTGTGAAGACATCGTGTCAATCATTATAAGTATATATTTTTGGGCTTTTTTGCCTTTATTTGGACAGGACAGTGGAGAGGGAGACAGGAAGCAAGTGGGAGAGAGAGAGATGGGTTGGGATCGGGAAATGACCGCAGGTCAGATTCGAACCTGGTTCCACGTGGGCACTCGGACCCCTATATGCGCAGCAGCGCCCCCCATCGTGCCAATCATGCGTTGTGATCTCACAGCTGGAGCAAGATTGGTGTCGTGAAGCCTTGCGCATGAGCATTTCTACCGAAACAGATGCCCATAAGTGCCCAAAAAGCGTTGCAATATGGCCGCCAAGTGCAGGGACTTGCCTAAAAGGACTTTGATTATACTCTACATAGGGCTGGGCGATATATCGGTTTTACGACTACGACCGATATATTTTTGAAAACTATATGTAGTTGAGACAATATCGTAATACCGGTATTATGTCAAATAATGGGCCATTTTATCAAAGCCACTTGCTCTTCTGTGTTCAGACCATTCAGATAGCCGCAGCTCTGCTCAACTGCGCCCCTTGATTGTGCACGTTCTCCCTCGCAGCCCTACAAACATTCAAACATGACGGACACTGAGTCAGATTTTGTTTACCTTGATCAGAGGTTGCTGATGCCTATTCCGTCGGCACATCAACGGCTAGACCGAGAATTCTCGTTGTGATATCAAAATTCCACTGGAGCTCCAAGCGGTTTTGTACACGCAGATTTAAGTTACAACACTGTTTACAGCTCTTCGACTTACGGTAAAATGTCATTTTTGGTACATAGCCTAGCTAATTTAAATACACTGATGAATGCTTGCGTTTAGCGATATACATTTGCAGATCTATAGTCCTCAGGGAGACAACCTACACGCCAGGGCCCGAATTATCTTTTTGTCTTTAAGGGGGTCTCTCTATCTCATAAAAAGTTGGCACACCCCGCGCATAGCCTAACAAGGTGATACAATAGCCTAGGCGAGTGGCGCCCGCCAGTAGCATATCGCCGCGATAGGCCCTAGACACACACATAATAGAGATTTTTCATAGAAATTGATTCCTTTTAATTCATTTCAACATATTAATTGATTGTAATATTCCATATTTAATTTCAATTTCACATTACAAAGATAGACTAAAGGATTTACTCCGAGTGCCATTCTCAATTTCACAACATAGGCTAACTCATTTGAACCAGACCACCGTCTCAGATAGGCTATCCTCAGTGTCAAACACAATAATGCATGTATAACTTATACACAGGGAAAATGCACTAACTGGCAGAAAATAATAAAGCCATTGTAGCCAAACTATGTTCTAGTATTATAGGCTAATGTGCACATAGTAACAACACCTGGGCGTTCAGTCGTCTCGTGTGTTGAACCGTGGGAATAAATAGACGAACAATTTTGGAATTTGCACTGAGATGTTGTCGGGTAGCCATTGAATAGGCTATTCCGCCATCAGAGATTGCTAACAGGTGTTTCAAAATATCTGGGAACTTTCCAGAGCTCTGAATGACAGAGGATAGCTACAGATCAGTTCACAGAATCATTGAAGTAAGCTGCATTATGGGCCATAATTTATGGCTTTGTTAATCAACATAGAAGAGGTAAGGCGCAAGTTCAACAGCAAACAGGACTTTTCCGCACGTATCAACTCATGTAGGCTAGCCCAATGAACACCTATGTAAATAGACAAAACATTCTCATCAAAGCAGGGTAACTTCTTCAGACTTGCGAGTGCTGTCAAATCGATCGTATGCGGTTTGCTCATATAGTCTAGTGGTGTGGTGGTGAAGTGTCATCATGCTGCGTTCAAGAGCGTAGGGTAGGTCTACGTCCCGTAGTAGCCTATATTTTAATTTCACGTCTGTAATGGTAAGAGATCGCACAGGGATAGATAATGAGCGGTTGTTTAAGATTAAATTACAATGCCAGACACCTTCAGATATCAGAGACATCCTCAGATTTTTGACTTTGTTGCTTTCATGGGAGCCAATCCTCACTCTATGGGAGCTCGGCTCCCTCTGGCTCCCACGTAATTCGAGCACTGCTACACGCTGATTTTATTAAGAGGATATGCACGCGGGGACTCGCGAGCAGTTAGGGGCATCATTTTTTATGATTCCTGAAACCCCATTCAATCGTGCATAGGGGTTTTTCTTACGAACCGGAACATGCAAAAATGAACGCATACAAAACGAAGGTAGCGTCTATCACACTCTTGATGAGTGACTCTAGTTACGTTGTTTAAGTAGCCTAATTGTTTAAAACTATTTTTGTTGTTGATAGCAACATGTCTAGGCTATCATAGGCTACATTTGCTTGTCATCTAGGCCCTATCAAACCCTTACTGGTAAAAAAAAACTGCATTGTGTGACAAAACTGCAGGTTTTTTCAATATTTTTGTGCCCAAAATATTGCATTGTGCAGTACAATGTAGGCCTGCGTTGTCAGTCAGGGTCAACTTTTGGTTTGCACAGCTTTATCAGAGCAACTGTAGCCTATAGGCCTATGTTATTGTTTACACTTTTTTGCACAGCTGTGTTAGAGCAGTCTGAAATCATTCTAATTAAAGCTGGTTGAGTGAATACGAAACACTTAGCTCTTTCTGTTAAATATTGATATATATCGTATATCGCCAATCAGCTCCAAAATATATTGGGATATCAGTTTTGGTCCATATCGCCCAGCCCTACTCCTTGTGCAGTTAAATATTTACAAACAGGTATGTGCTGTGTAGCCTACTTTTTCTTATTTGCACAGCTCTATCTGTATGCCAATTGGTTTATTATATTGGCTTTTAACGGTAGCCATTTTGTGTTACCTTTATTGTTTTCTTGTTGTAAAGCTGTAGGCCTGTGTTGCCAATCAGGGTCGACAGAATATTGTTATTTGCACAGCCCTCAGAGCAACTGTATGCCTATTGGTATTGTTTACACTTTTTTGCACAGCTCTGTTAGAGCAGTCTGAAATGAATATAATTTAAACCGGCTGTGTTGTCATAATTGTTGTGTTGAGTGAAAATATGAAGCACTTCGCTCTTTCTGTTTGAAATATCAATATCGTATCGATATCGTATATCGCCAATCAGCCCCAAAATATCGGGATATCAGTTTTGGTCCATATCGCCCAGCCCTAACTCTACACGCTAATCAAGGGGGGTGGGTAGCGATTCGTTTCGGAAAGCCCCCATAACTACAAGGGATAGTGTGCATCTCATGTGTAAAACAAGTAAAGCGTACCAAAGGACTTTGGTATAACCTGTCACTCTACCTGCTCTACCTGTTGTATTGTGTGGTGTATTGTTGTGTGCTGGACATAATCTCTAACACTGTTCTCAAGTGTAGTCGGTCCAATTAGCTCTGAAGTGGAGTTGCTGTTCTAGTCTGTGTGTGTGTGTGAGAGAGAGAGAATGTAAGAGAGAGAGAGTGAGAGAGAGAGAGAGAGAGAGAGAGAGAGAGAGAGAGTGTGTTTGTGTCTAGGGGTTCCTTGTTTTGGGGATTTGGGTCTTCTTGGAAGGATTTAAGGAGGACTTGAGCTTCTTACTTCTCTCTAGGTCCGATTTGCTCTGAAGTGGAGTTACTGTTGTGGTCTGTGTGTGTGTATTTGTGTGTGAGAGATAATAGGTGTTCCTGTGAGAGAGAGAGTGAGAGAGAGAGAGAGAGAGAGAGTGTGAGAGAATATGTGTTCATGTGTGTGTGAGAGAGAGAGAGTGTGTGTGAGAGACAGAATAGGTGTTCATGTGAGAGAGAGAGAGTGTGTGTGTGTGTGTGTGTGTGTGTGTGTGTAGGGGTACCTGCTGTGGGGATTTGGGTCTGCTGGGCAGGACTTACGTAGGACTTAAGTGTCTTACTGCACTGCGCGTCACCTTGACATGCCACCAGAGGAGTGCTGGCCCTGTGTGCCATTGATCTCTGCTTAATCTGCCCGCACCCTGGGTCCACATCACCCCTCCCTACTCCCTCTCCGCTGGGTCAGCACTGTCCAGTCTATTTCTCCGCACCTAAGCCCTCACTGCTCCCCCGAGCGCCGCTGTAGAAGGCAGCTCACTGCTCCGCGTTAGTGTGTTCACCTCACTGTGTGTGCTGTGTGTGTTTCACTAATTCACGGATTGGGATAATGCAGAGACCAAATTTCCCTCACAGGATCAAAAGAGTATAGTATAGTACATCATATATAGTACATCAATGAATGAATGAACAAATGATGGCTAACCTCCTAGTGCTCTAGATATCATAGCACTTTTGAAATGTGAAAGTACATGAATATGCATCACACAAGCGCACACACACAAGCGCACACACACACAGCACCTCTCCATTCCACTGAGACACGTCAAGTGGATGATTTAATGATTTGTGAGGGATTGCAATAAGCGGTAACTGCCATTTCTGCAGCAACCTTTCTTTTTTTTATCCCTGCATGGTAACCACTGCAGTCTAAACATTAAAATGACACCCTTGTATCGAGTAGGAGTTCTCAAGGCTCGGAGGGCAGTTTATGAAGATGGTTGACCTCCCCCACCATCCACGGCCTTACCCTGACGAAGGCCAAAGCAGTAAGCTTAAAGTGCCTTGCTGCATTACGACCTGACAAAAATTGACGATTTAAGACATTGACATTGAGACTGTAGCTACAACCCCCCCCCTCCCCCCCAAAGTGACTGTCTGTGGCAATAATTTGTGATATTTTTTACAACAGATGACAAGTCTGTCAACTCCGCTGTGCAAAGATGAACTGCACTCATAATACACTCATAAATAAACAATACAGACACAATATTCAGATTTAATTTTCTTTATCTATGACCCATATATCACTTCAGTAAATTACATAGAATGTTTTTTTTTTTTTTTTTACAAATATTGTAAGAAAATGAAAACACAGTAACATAGACCTATTCCATTTAATAAATATGATTGTAAATGCATTAAACAAACAAACAAAAGAAAAAAAAAACAATTGCACACAGCACACATAGTTGAGGTCAAAGAAAACATTATACACCTAAATCCTTTTTGTTGTTGATTTGTTTTCTTTATACATTTATATATAAAAGCTTTACAGTAATAAAACTCTTGTTCTACAAAAATAATCTCGCTAAACTCTGTTCACGGGAAGGAACTGTGGGAAGGTGAGGGTGAAGGGGGGGCATGGGGGAGGTGGAGGGGTCTGAGGTTTGAACAGGGGTCGACGCAGAGCTCTGATTGGCTTCCTCAGGGATTCCAATTAGAGCTTCACTTTTTTTCCTGATGTCACAGTTTTGCATTCCCGCCACAGGCCAAACCGAATCCCTCTCAGTCCTCCACCTGCCTGAGCTCAGGAGAGGACTCCCTTAAGACCTCGGTCCTCCTCCTTGAAGTCCTATCCATTTGGAAGGCAGGGGAAGCTCCGAACCAAAGCCAGGCTCATCTGCTCAAGACACGGGCTCTTTCACATGTACATGTCGCTGCTCAAGGACAGAGCCCGGGGCAGTGGATGGTCAAAAACCCCTGCAGAGAAGCAGTCAGGCTCCCCCTATCCCAACCCCTTGGCATTTGTGTTGTAAGAAGTGCTTTACAAAGCTGGCCTAAATGCTCATTATGTGTCTCATCTGTTTGTACACAATGAATATATTTAAGGGGCGATATTGGGTCATGCTGCTGGTGCATTCTGGGTATCTCGTTCTCTGAAACCATGATCCCGCAACCCCCATCCCACCCCACTGATACCTCTACCCCTCTGGAACACTGTTAAAAGCTACTTCTCTCATAAGCTTCAACTCACCCAAAAATGAGTGTGATAATCCAATAGTGTCACGCACACACACACAAAAGAAAGAAAAATAAACATAATATACTGACACTCCGTGTTATCAAAAGGTCTACATCCAAGACCAGTTCCAAGTCCTCTCAGTCACTCTCTCTCTCATCTGAATCTGATCAACTTATAATGACAGGGAAAATAAATAAAAATAATGATACTAAAAAAAAAACACTTGTTAAACATGCTGTGTCAGATATTTTCACAAGTAGTTACTTTAAGAAGAAAGTCATTTACTGTACATGTACATTCATCCCCTAGTTTTACTCAGGAGGTCTAACATTTACAGTAGTTAATGTACACCAAGGACTTCAGAGGAGATCTGGCATGAACAGGGACTGCTGTGGAGTGGACGCACACCAGTGCCTTAGTTGTGTCCAGTGAACGAGCAGCAAAACAGAGCTCTGCAGGAACACACACTTCCCTGGACCCCGTCCGTGGCACATCCCAGATTGGTTCAAACTCTGAGGCAGATCTGTGGTGGGTTTTTTTTTTGTACATTTTGGAGAATGATTTTCTTTTGTTTTACCCCTAGAACTTTTACATGTAGACTGGAACATTTTGGTGTTAGAATTCTTTCAAATTCAAACATTCCAAATTGTCAGATTTTACACTGACACTGGTAAACTATGATATTATGTAACCTACAGATGCTGGATTTACAACTGAATGCTGAATTACAACTGAAACAGCTTTTCTTTCAGCAAACTATTATGTGAAGCACATCTGGTTCAGTTCTGAGCCCAGCTCTGATTCAGAGTTGCTCCAAACGGAGAAACATGCTCTGCTTACAACTGTTGGGTGTTACAACTGAAACACCGTTTTTAGTAAACATAGTTTCATATATTTGTTTACAGAGAACACAGTTCTAGTTGTTCTGAGCTTGTGCACCAGAACTAGCAGCCTAACAAAGATGTTTGTTTTTAGTAGTCCTTCCAGTACATTGTAGTTGTGGTTTTGTTTCTAATAGGGGCATCTTGTAAACAAAACACTTTAGACTACATGGGGAAGTACACCACATGGAGTTTGCCAATATTATTGTCACTGATAAAGAATGATTAATTTATCACACATTCATATCTGTCAATTTCCTTGCAAAATTACACTTTTGGTAAAAGTTGCTCAACAAAGTCTCTGTGTGAAGCGTCAAAACACGTTTGCTTTTTGTTACTCTCTCTTAATGTAGGTCACAATCCACAGTAACCAAGCAATTATTCATTATTTCAGCACTCAGTCTTTTTTTGGACAAGGGAGATCTTATGAAAGAAACATCTGCCACTGCACTTTGAATAAGAAAGGGAATAATGCCTCGCTCACACCCAAAAAAGTAATTCTTGGCATAAGCCTCTAGGCTATGTTTGTCAAAAGGAACATTTCTCTGCCATAACATACTGTATGATAGTGAGGGTGCCTTTCTGGGCATTATCAAGTACCTCAAATAGGACCTACAGTATATTGTCTCTGCCTTGTTCCAGTGAAGAAGTTTTATTAATTGAAAGATGGCGTTATGCGACTCAATGATCTAATTCTGTTGTTGTAATTTGAGACACATTAGAGCACAGATTGTACAAGTAGCAAATTACAGCAGAATGCAACAACACAAGAGACTATAAATAAAGGTATTAGACCCTGTAATATGATTATTAACATCAACACAAACACTATAAAACAATGAAATAAAATAATAATAAAAACAAAATTGCGGGAGTAAGAGTTTTTGTGCCACAAAGTTTCGCCTTGAGACAGTGGGTTTAAACGTAACTTTTTTTTCAGCATTGTTAACACAACTGATAGCATTTCAGTTTAGTCTGTTATTAAAATACACAAATATCTCGCATACACATTCATGTTTTACAAAATAAATGTGACTTTTATTTAATATATACTCAGGAATAAATACTGTATTGCTATTATTAGCAACACAATAAAGCAAGGAGATGCTAAGACAGTAGCGAACCTTTTTTTGTTCTTTTTCTTTTTAAATAGTACATGCTGTCCTTCTCCTTCTGCTGAAGTATGTACTTTATAGTTTTATAAATAAATGTAAGCAAAAATGCTTCATTTTTGTTGAAACGACATGTATGTAAAAAAAAAAAAGAAACCTGTACAGAGTTTTTAATCTGGTATTCACAGAGCACAGTTAGTGTCAGCAGTGTCCATCATGCACAGGTATAAAGCTTAAAACCTTTTTGTGTCAGAACCACAAGTCCGTGAACACAAACAGGATATCTCTGTCGGGGTGGAACCCAGGGCGTCAGACGTCAATGTACGTGGGGAGTTCTGTTGAGAATTTGACTCGTGAATGAGATTTAATGCATTCTTTTTTTTTTTTTTTTTTTTTTTTTTGAGGTGGATGGTGAAAAGCAGGAGGGAAGTGGAGATGAAAGAGAGAGAGAGAGAGAAAGAGAGAGAGAGAGAGAGAGAAAGAAAGAAAGGATAATAGGTTAGTCACTGAGAGACACAACAGGTGGTACACAAACTCTTGTGTCAAGATGGATTATTTCATCAAAAATGTCATAATGTCTGTTATAACATATATGTTTTTGTTCATGCTTGTCTTCGGGTTTCCATTAAATTTTGAAGATGCCTTGGAGTCAAGCATATTTTACAGTACACTATAACATAGTATAACATATATCATGCTCAATCACTTGTAGTGTTATTGCCTGGCAGTCTCATTTTTGGTAGCACGTTTACAGTATAGGATGTCATTAGGAATGTTTAACTGGACATTGCTACTCTGAACTTAGGCAACACCAAAGCTACTCCTATAAGATATGCCCAAACAGGCGAAGCTACTCTTATAACATAAGCCCAAACAGGCGAAGCTACAGTACTCTTATAACATAAGCCCAAACATGCAAAACTACTTCTATAAGATATGCCCAAACAGGCGAAGCTACTCTTATAACATAAGC
>NC_063195.1:24301140-24348640 GCF_017589495.1 Alosa alosa | reverse complement strand
TGCTGGTTGACTTTTGTCACGCAATCACACGGGGCTTCAGGAGCCAACGGGGGTGAAGAAATACAAAATAAATAAATAAATAAAAAGAATAAAACTTTCCCTGATTCTCGCACAAGGTGAGTGGAAATGTGACTGCCCTCTCACGGGGCGCTGAAAGCATCCTGAAAGCATGAAGATATATGTTATACTATATAGCATAACAAAGTGCATGGTATAGCTGCAGTATTTCTCTCTCTCTCTCTTTCTTTTTCTCTCTCTCTCTCTATATAGAGAGAGAGAGAGAGAGAGAGAGAGAGAGAGAGAGAGAGAGAGAGAGAGAGAGAGAGAGAGAGAGAGAGAGAGAGAGATACTGCAGCTATACTATGCACTTATGTTATGCTAGAGCTCTCTGCAAAGAAATGATGGCGTTTCAAGGAATGGTAAGATCTTCAGAGTGACGGGAGTGACTGAGTCACGAGTGTAAGTGCTTTTAAGTCCTTGGTTCAGACACAATTCTGGGAAAAATGACCTTTGATTGTTACTTGGTCATAGTGAAATGGTCAGCACAGAGGCAGTAAAAGCAGATGCCATGTCCAGGCGCCTTTTTCCTCCTCTCAAAGAGCTCAAAGAAAAGAAAAGGAAAGACAAGAAAAACAACCGACTTCCCCTACCGCGACCTACGCCAATGCTGAAAGACACCTGAGGATGCAATCAGCGGCGAGCTGTGCATGCTGCTTTTTTCTTTTTTTTTTTTTTTTTTTTTTCTGCAGTGCGGTGCCGACTTTGGCTGCATCTCAAGTCCCCTTCTGGCCCCTTTACAGGGCTCTGATGAGCTGCGGTGTTTTATGATATGAAATGTGCGCTGCGGAACGTTTATGCGGGCCAACATTGACATCTGCTGGAAGCAAGATGAAACTCCTGCATCCTCTTTGATTGTGTGTGTACATTTTCTAAATCATCGGTTTTGATCCGTTGCAGCAGAACAGACTAATCAAGACAGATCCATTTCCTTTCCATTTTTTCTCTCTCTCTCTCTGAGAAATTATTTTGCCCTTCATATCCCACAGATCTTTGTATTTAAAGACATTACTTAGTTAGTATACTATTAGTATACTACTGTAATACCGCTGGTGGGACAAAGTCATATTGTAGTAAGAACACAACAGGCCTGGCATGTGAGGTAATGTTTCATTCTGGATGACCAAAGTACTAATTGAATGATAATGCAGTTTGTTTCCACTTACATTTTCACCTTGTCACCTTGTTCTAATATGTTAACAGACTGCACACTGGACTGAGGCAGGGGTTTGTTCTCTCTCTGGAGGCTCATCATATTGAACTTTCTCTTAGTAAGACATTACGCGAACGGATTAGACAGAAAATTTAACAGGGACGGAGGGTTTGAGCATCAAGTTATGATCATAAAGGGAAATATATTCTATAATTCTTTTGTCTTACTGAAACAGTTACCGGTATATGATAATTATCTTTTGGAATGTCTCATTTAAACTCACTGTCTATGTCTATGTTTATCTGTTTACCCTAACTAGCTTATAACCTGTGTGTGGATGGATAGAGCACATTATATTTTGTTCAATAGTTATCATTCTTTCCAGACACCAAATGAAGGAGAACCCTTTCAAACTCTCTCAGATTTGAACGGTCTATCTCTTGTAGTGACCTTACTTGCAGTAAAGTGCATTTCAATGCTGTTGGGGAATTTATCCCAAGTCCACAGACATACAGATCACCTCACTGTTTAGAGAGGGTCCTGTTTAGAGAGGGCCCTTCCTTACACTAGACCCCCACCCACTCAATTCAATTCAAGTTGATATCTATGGCATTAATACTAACAAAAAGTGTCTAAAGATGTTTTACAGAGTCAAGGACCTGAACCCCTCTAGTGCAAGAATCAAGCCCCTTTTAACAGTACAAAAAAAAAAAAAAAGAACCCAAGTCATAATAGGAGGAACTCTTCTGATTGGGGCTGGTTGGGCAGAGAGGGGTTAGTGTGAGCGACCAGACTAGGTCACCGACCTCGTCCAGGTGTGTGCTGGTCTTCTCGGGCTTGCCCTCGGTGATGTGCTTGTCCGGCAACAGGAAAAATTCGGCCGTCGTGGGGAGCCCCGGCAACACGGTGACCAGCAGCAGCTCCCGGTCTATACCTGTGGCCTGTGTGTGTGTGTGCGTGTGTGTGTGTGCGTGTGTGTGTGTGTGTGTGTGTGTGTGTGTGTGTGTGTGTGTGTGTGTGTGTGTGTGCATGTGTGTGTGTGTGTGTGTGTGTGTGTGTGTGAGAGAGAGAGAGAGAGAGAGAGAGAGAGAGAGAGTCAAATGAAGAGACGTATGGAGGTAGAGAGATGAGAGAAAGGTAGAAAGCAAGAGGGAAAGGAGTAAACACGGGCCAAATAAACAAAATCAGAAAGTAAAGTAAACAAACACATCAATCACTGTTAGAATAATAAAAAGAGAACGCACCAATTGAAAGAGGACCAAAACAAAGAGGTTAAGGAAACAAACAGACCCACAGGATAGTCAGAGAGAGAGAGAAAAAAGAGAGAGACAACAAGAGAGAGAGAGAGAGAGAGCCCTTTCCACTCCTCCTCTCCACAGCCGGATCATTCCGTTAAGCACCAGCCCACAGCGATAGCAGCACTACAGGAAATGGAAAAGTCCTGTGACTCATGGGAGTGGACTCGCCGCATGCCGCACGGCGGCCCCATAATGCATTATGTAAGCAGCCGCTCTGGAAATGGTCCGAACTAGGGGCCCTCCCGAGTGATGCTGTGCACAGCTTGCCCTGGGCTATATATGCATTAACACACCCATACGCACCCACTGTGTTGTTGTGCTGCGTTTTGGTTGTTTAGTTACATGTGTGTTTTATATTATTTACCGGATTTTATTTATTTGTTTATTTACTTATATACTTATTCATTAGTCCTGTATTTCCCACTTAGATACAAATGTGTGGCTGTGTGCACGCTTATAGGAAGTTGATATCTTATGAGCAGCATTTGAAGTTGGTAATTGAGCCGAGGGTTCCAAATGGTGTGTGGGTGTGTGTGGGGGAGAGAGAGAGAGAGAGAGAGAGAGAACGAGAGAGAGAGAGAGAGAGGGGGGACTCAGAGAGAGAGTGAGACAGAGATGCATGCATCTATCCATGTGTGATGGACTGTGCTTTCAAAATCTCAGATTCCATGATGAAACATGTCCGTTTACCAGTCAAAAAGACATTGATCATTTGAGACACATCCTTCTCCCTCCGCTCCATAACGAACATGCACTCACTCAGCTTAAATTATACACACCCAGAATGGGTAGCTGAAGAGATTTCACTTTTCACACTACTACATAAAACATAAAACATTTCTCTCTCTCTCCCTCTCTCTCTCTCACTAAATCCACCATGCATGACAGAAACGTGTTGTAGGCAACCCGAAAACACAACTCGATGCACTTGATGTGCCACGAAGCACAAATCTAATTTCGCTCTCGTTTTTTTGTTTCCCTCGGAGGAACAGAGCAATCAGGAGGAAAGATCAGAGGAAGGCCTCCGGGGGGGGTGTGGATGGGATGGATTGTATATGGATTCGTGGAGGTTCTATAGCATCGCCTAATGAAATGGGAGAGAAAAGACCAAGAAAAAGAAATCAAAGGAAACAAACCCCAAAGAGTGCGGGTGAGCACGCTCGGACAAACTCACTTGAACCACTGAGTTCCTGATGACCCGGCTGACGTCCAGTCTCCATTCGGCCACGTCGGGGTTGTGCTCGTCCAAGTTGGAGGAGAAGGCCAACAGATGGGACTTGAAGTACTCTGTGGTTGTAATTAAACAGAGAGAGAGAGAGAGAGAGAGAGAGAGAGAGAGAGAGGGAGAGAGAGAGAAAGAGAGAGAGATTGCTTTCATGTTTCATGGTTGCTTTGGTTTAGTTTTTTTTTGTTTTTGTTGGGAACGCAAAGTGCTTTGATTTCTTTGATTTCAGTTGAAGATGGTGAGCCCCTTGAGGATCACAGAAAGACAAGCTAAGTCTGTGGAAAGACAAAAGAAAAGCTCCAAGCTCCAAGCACACAGGTGAAAGACTGCAGATGTTCTACTAAAGCCTTTGTTTTATACTGATCGATATTTTCAAGATTCGGATTTGCAATGTTCAGTCTCACGTTGTCTGTTTCTATCTATTAGCACATATACACACGCACGGCACGCGGACGCACACACACACACACACACACACACTATATTTACACATCCCTGAGAATGTCAATGCTGATACTCGATGAGGTGCAAATGAGGGGGAGGAGGAAGATGAGAGGAGGAAGATGAGAGGAGGGCCGAGGGCTCACCGTGGACAGCGATGGTCTTCTTGTCCTGCAGGATGACGTTCCCGGCGGACACCTGCACAGTGACGACGTTGACGCCTTCCCTGGAGAAGGTAAAGGCCACGCTTCCATCCAGTGTAATCACTGGCTGCAGTTTAAACAAAATCAGACTCAGTCCTGTATGGTGCATGCACGTGTGTGTGTGTGTGTGTGTGTGTGTGTGTGTGTGTGTGTGTGTGTGTGTGTGTGTGTGTGTGTGTGTGTGTGTGTGCATTAGGGTCTACCGCGGGACCAGCGGGTCCCGATGCAAAAGAGTGCGGCGCGGGACAACTTTTGAAAGCTTTTTGCGGGAGCGGGTGGGATGAGAGAGGTGAGTTCACGGGTGCTGGACAAACCGATGATTCACTGCACTCCCGCAAATTAAATATGTGCGTAAAATTAAATATGGAAACGATTAAAATAGTGTTCATAACTATAGTTCGGCTGGATGTTCTGTTAGGCAGCATTAAAAAACGGGGGTTTAAGCATAACTGACGGATAGCAGGCCTATAGCCTATTGTCGTGGGTATTTACGTGGGTTCAATGTCTTCACCGTGGGATAGTGAGAAACGTAATTTCGATCTCTTTGTATGTCTGGAACATGTGAAGAAATTGACAATAAAGCTGACTTTGACTTTGACTTTGACTTTGACTAGAATATTGCGGGAGCGGGCGGGGTGAAATATCAGTTCCGTGCAGACATCTAGTGTGTGTGTGTGTGTGTGTGTGTGTGTGTGTGTGTGTGTGTGTGTGTTCATGTTTTTGGGAGGGAGAAGGTGAAGAAAGAGGCAAAATAGAAAACAGTATGGATGAAAACATTGTGAGGCAATAGAGAGAAACTGAAAGGTAGGGACGGTTCAGTGGTATATAAGTGTGTGTTCTGTGTGTGTGTGTGTGCGTGCGTGCGTGTGTGAGTTTATGTGTGTGTGTTTATGTGTGTGTGTGTGTGTGTGGCAGTGTGGTTGTTTATATAGAATGGATCCCATGGGAGTCCCTTGTCTGCTTGGTTAACCACTCATGTTGGCTTAATTTGCACTACAGAAATGGAACTCAGCCATCTTCCTCTCTCCACACACTGTCTAAAACACACACAGACAGACAAACACACACACCCACACAACCCCCACCTCTCTCTCTCTCACACAAACACCCACACAACCCCCCCCCACACACACACACACACACACACACCTCACACACACCTCACACACACACACACACACACACACACACACACACACACACACACACACACACACACACACACACAGTAAGTGGATATGTTCTGAGGTATCAACTGCTATCTCGGTGTGTCTCCCTCTCCCTCCCGCTACTCTGTTCAGTAATTACAGCCTCCCGTGCCCCTCTGGGGCTTCCAGCGCAGAGGCGGCCATCTTTAGAGCCATTCTGCTGCTGTGAACTACAGACTGACTGCACAGTTAGACAGACTACACTACAGTATAGACAGGAACAGTCTCAACTTGTTCTTTGCTTAGCATTTCTCTAGAGAGCTTGTTGACGTTTATGGCTTCGGATGTGTTACAGTCAGCACACGTATATGCATTGTATGACCATGGTTTATTTAGTGATATGGAATACAATATGTCTCAGTTTACTCTCTTTTTGGCTCCCCCTCTCTCTCTCTCTCTTTCTCTCTCTGCTGCATTTGATGCTGAAAGTGCAAGACTTGCTAGCAGGGGGCCTTTGCAATGCCAATGCCAAGTGAAGGTAACTGCTATCTTTAGAACTACACCTTGTCCAAATCTCTCTCTCTCTCTCTCTCTCTCTCTCTCTCTCTCTCTCTCTCTCTCTCTCTCGTTATCTTTAGAATGTGACTCTTTGGTCTGAGTCAGTGTGTGAGTGTGTGTGTGAGTGTGTGTGTGTGTGTGTGTGTGTGTGTGTGTGTGTGTGTGTGTGTGTGTGTGTGCTCCTCAGGTTCACAAACTCAACAAGCCTGTGTAGGTCTATCTATGACAAACCGTAGTTAAACCTAGTTCATCGGCTTAAAGGAGAAATCGGCGAGTTTTCACATAAAGCTCCGTTTCTCGAGGTCACCGAGTACTATCAGTATACGGAAAAAATGTCAGTTTTACCCAGATTTAGTTGCTAGGTAAACGCAGCCAGGCAGCTACAGCACTACACTCTGGGGGCATGAACATGGGAGCTCAAAAACATGCCCCCAGAGTGTAGCGCTGTAGCCTCAAGAAACGGAGATCTATGTGAAAACTTGCCGGATTTCTCCATTAAGGTGTGGTGGTGGGATTCTGAGGGGACTAGATCATGATCCGGTCATTAATGTTGTGGGCTTGGTGGAGGACCGGTAGTGTTGCCACCTGACAATCCGTCGGCCTGGGTTCGGGAATCATTGCGAGCCCATATCGTTTTGCGTGTGACTGTCATGTTGTGATATTTGACAGAATATGCTATCCGTCCTGACATGTTTATCACAGTTATGTGTCTGTTGACTAGAAGCGTTAGAGGCCAGTGGACGTGTGTGTGTGTGTGTGTGTGTGTGTGTGTGTGTGTGTGTGTGTGTGTGTGTGTGTGTGTGTGTGTGTGGGTGGGGGGAGGGTGCGTGAGTGTGTGTGTGTATGTATGTGTGTGGATGTGTATGTGTGTGTGTGTGTGTGTCTGTGAGTGTGTGTGTTTGTGTGTGTGCATGTGTGTGAATGTGTATATGTGTGTGTATGTGTGCGCACTGCTCACCTCACTGTTGTTGCCGAGCCACCAGATGTAGGTGACTGTGCCCACCTGGCTGGGCCAGAGGACGGCCGTCAGGTTCACCTCTTTGTTCTTGACGGCCACGAAGGGAGCGGCCAGGTGGATGTGCTCCAGCAGACCTGCGCACGGGTGGAGGAGGGTGGAGGAGGAGGGTGGTGGAGGAGATGGGGCATCCGCACCAGCAGGTGGGGTGGTGGTGGTGGGGAGGTGGAGGGGGAAGAAATAAACAACAATAAGCAAACTAATGAGCCCAAAGGAAAAAAAAAAAAAAAAAAACGTTGAGTTAACAAAGTTAGAAAGTGACATACACGCACACCCCTGAGGGCTACTGTCATGTGAGAGAGAAAACCCAGAGAGAGAGAGAGAGAGAGAGAGAGAGAGAGAGAGAGAGAGAGAGAGAGAGAGAGAGATGAAAAGCAACACTGTGGGAATTTAAAAAAGAGATAGCGGGAGAGAGAAAGAAAGTGAAGGAGAGAAAGAAAGAGAGAGAGCGAGAGATAAAAAAGCAGCATGCTCCACTCTGGGAGTGCGCCATCTGTGTGTTATTTTTCATGGCTGGCATGTGGGAGCCGCTCTGGCCCCATTTACCTCTCTGGCATGGCAGGATTGACAGATTGGAAGGCTTCAAGCTCCCTAATCAATAACTCACTGCTATTGCATCTGCCACTGTTGAGAACCCTGGGGATAGGGATGCTCAGCTCGGTGTGTGTGTGTGTGTGTGTGTGTGTATGTGTGTAGGGGGGTTGTGTTTGTGAGGACTCATATGTCACCTGAAGACACAGCACAACTGTCCCTGACCACAGATTGTTCCGAGCTTCATGAGGTTTTTTTTTTGCGTGTGACTGCGGGGGTGTGTGTGCATGCATAACCATGTATTTGCAAAGCATAAAAATGCCAGCACCACAGTCTCTGATCAAAGATTCCATGCTCTCTCCCCCATCCAATTGAAGCCCACAGTTACTGTATGTGCAGACAGCACACACATCTTGATGCACACACACACACACACACACACACACACACAAACACACACACAAACACACACACACACACACACGCACACGTGCTTGTTAGAGGTCGTGATGACTCACAGGTCACGTGGAGGTAGAGCACCACCGTCTCGGCGCCCAGGTCGTTGCGGGCGGTGGCCGCCACGCGGTAGATGCCCACGCTCCGGTACACGTGCTTGATGCCGTCCTCCACCGTGCTGATGTTGGAGTAGGTGATGGTGTTGCCGTTGCCAAAGTCCAGCATGATGGTGGTGCGTGAACCAGAGCCCTGCGGCATAGAGAGAAGAAAAGGAGGGAAGAAATAGGGAAGGAAATAGAGAAGAAGGGAAGGAAGGAGGGAAGAAATAAAGTAGAAGGGAAGGAAGGAAGGAAGAAATAGGGAAGGAATGAAGAAGGGGAAAAGGAGTTAAGGAGGAAAGGAGGGAAAAAGGAGGGAAGGAGGGAAGGATGGAATAAGGAAAGAAGGGGAAAAGGAGGGAAGGAATAAGGAAGGAGGGATGAAGGGAAGGAGAGGAGAAAGAGGGAAGAAATAAAGAAGAAGGGAAGGAAGGAAGGAAGAAATAGGGAAGGAATGAAGAAGGGGAAAAGGAGTTAAGGAGGGAAGAAGGGAAGAAGGGAAAAAGGGAAAAAGGAGGGAAGGAATAAGGAAGGAGGGATGAAGGGAAGGAGAGGAGAAGGAGGGAATAGGGTAGGAAGACAGAAGGGAAGGGGTAAAAAGAGGTGTGGAGGGGGGAGAGACGGCGTGTCGGCGTGCCATTTCAGGTCGCGACATTTGCTCGTGCCTGAGGTAAATGTCATGGTGGTGACGACGCATGCATGCCGAAGGATGGATCCCGATGGCAAACGGCTGCAATGAGATCGCTATCTATGGAGGGACTGGAACTCTATGGAGCCAATGGAGTGAGACTGTGATGCCAATCAAACTCTGCTAATGATCCAGTGTTGAGAAAAACGGGAGGGTGTTTCATTTAAATGATGGTAAATGAAACACCCTCCCGTTTTTCTCAACACTGGATCATTAGCAGAGTTTGATTGGCATCACTGTCTCACTCCATTGGCTCCATAGTATATTGGAACCCTAATACCAAAAGTGCTCTTGGTAGTAGTTTCACCCACCTCTTCCAGGAACACCAGAAAGGTGACGTTGCTGTTGACGGTGGCAGTGAGGGAGCCATCACTGGTGACCAGGTGGAGCCCCCTAGGGGACTTGCGGGGGCATGGCTGCCTGCGAGCTGTGTAGAGGTCCACCACACCACCCGTGCAGTTATTGGACACAACCTTCCTGTAACTGAAGTACAGATACATGAACACATGGAGAGTTGACAACTCAAGTGAAAACTTTATCTGTCATGATTCATCTGTCTCCAGGTATTAGCATAACATCAGACACCCATCTTTTGCTTTTCATTAGTCATATTTGGGGTATAGCGAAGAATCATTCATCTATCCATCCATCCATCTATCTATCTATCTATCTATCTATCTATCTATCTATCTATCTATCTATCTATCCATCTATCTATCTATTTATCCATCCATCCATCCATCCATCCATCCATCCCCTCACTGCTCCCTGAGCACCACTGTAGCAAGGCAGCTCACTGCTCTGGGTTAGTGTGTGCTTCACCTCACTGTGTGGTCACTGTGTGCTCTGTGTGTTTCACTAATTCGTGGATGGGATAAATGCAGAGACCAAATTCCTTGTATACGCAAGTATACTTGGCCTATAAACCTGATTTACGATTTACATCTATCTATCTATCTATCTATCTATCTATCTATCTATCTATCTATCTATCTCACCCATTCATTCATCTTTCCATCCATTCCTCTAACTATACTGTAGCTATTTGCATATCCACCCATCAGTATCCATCTACAGTATCTATCTATCTATCATCTATCCATCTATCTATCTATCTATCTATCTATCTATCTATCTATCTATCTATCTATACGTCCATACGTCCATCCATTTATCCTCACAGCAGAGACTAAGGTCAGAGGTTTGAGTATGGTCCTGTGGTCTCTCTCTCTCTCTCTCTCAGTGTCTCTGTGTGACCTACTCACCCCGTGCTGTTGAGGAAGCTGCTCGCCGTTGTGCAGCTCCTCGACATGGACGACGGCAGGAACCAAAAGGCAGAGGAGCACTTCCCGTCACTTCGCCTCTCGTAGCCATAATCGCTTTAAAACAAAAAACAAAAAAGAAGGAACAAAAATGAAAAAGAAAACAAAAAAAAACAAATCAGCTTGAGCGAGAACAAAGTGTCCCGTTTGGGGGCAGTCTCTCATTACGAACTTCAAACGCGGAGGGCCAAGGAGTCCTTGACCCTCATTTTCCAACACTCTACTTCTCACCATGGTGTAAGTCAAATAAATAAATAAAAACGAGGAGTGGGAGAGTAAAAAAAACCCCCATCAAAGTCCTTGTCTGCTTTAAACAAGACACCCTCCTCCGGAGCGATGCTAAGCGCTCTGTGGCACCGC
Source organism: Alosa alosa (assembly GCF_017589495.1). Lineage (NCBI taxonomy): Eukaryota > Metazoa > Chordata > Actinopteri > Clupeiformes > Clupeidae > Alosa > Alosa alosa. The sequence goes on along the minus strand of NC_063195.1, from coordinate 24,338,087 downwards.
GAAAGGAGATCAAACAGCCAAGATCAGCTCCTGCAGTTGTTTGTCCTCTAATTAACAAAGAAAAACCCCAGAAAAAAAAACCCTGTGATTGCATTGATGGGAACAAATTGATGCAATTAGCACTACATGCAACACTAGACACAGCGTCCCGGAGATGCTTAATGGGAGCTGTTAAAGGTAGAGCGTTATCGGTCACGTCACACACCATCCACCCCTCTGGCACGGCTCTTAGCTCTTTAAAAAAAAAAATAATAATAAATAAATAAATAAATAAAGCAACATCATCAATAAATCAATAAATAAATGTAAAGCTAGAGAGAGTGGGGTGGTTTGGGATGCACAAGGAAAGGGAAAGGGAGTGTGATGGTGAGGAAGGGTGTGATGATGAGGAAGGGTGTGTGGTGAGGAAGGGTGTGGTGAGGAAGGGTGTGTGGTGAGGAAGGGTGTGTGGTGAGGAAGGGTGTGATGAGGAAGGGTGTGTGGTGAGGAAGGGTGTGATGATGAGGAAGGGTGTGATGATGAGGAAGGGTGTGTGGTGAGGAAGGGTGTGATGGTGAGGAAGGGTGTGATGGTGAGGAAGGGTGTGATGATGAGGAAGGGTGTGATGGTGAGGAAGGGTGTGATGATGAGGAAGGGTGTGTGGTGAGGAAGGGTGTGATGGTGAGGAAGGGTGTGTGGTGAGGAAGGGTGTGGTGAAAAGAGGAACTCAAAGGGAAAGCCAGTGTTGTTGGAGAGGAGCTGGAGCCAGGGTAGCACCGCGGGGAAATCAATGGCACCTCGTTCCAGGGAGGGGGAATCAAACACCTTGACACCTAGACACCTGTGTCTCTCTACCAGATGTTGTGTGTGGTGTGTTTCGCACATAGCATCATGATGTGTGTGTGTGTGTGTGTGTTGTGTGTGTGTGTGTGTGTGTGTGTGTGTGTGTGTGCAGACAAGCAGGTGTAAACAGAGACACAAAACGAAACTCTCTCTCACGCACACACACACACACACACACACACACGTTTTAGGTGAAGGAGGCAGCCACATTTTTTTGCAATTTTCTCACAGCTTGGAGTGGTGCAGTTGACTAGTTTCCATTAAGCAGGAGGCAGTCTTGACAAGAACTACCCCCACACACACACACACACACACACACACTTCACCAAACCTCCTCTGCAATTCTAATCTCATGCAGGCTGGCCATGACGGTGATCCTCTATCTTTTTCACCCATCACTTACTTCAGTCTTCCACACCCTACACACACACACACACACACACACACACACACACAAAAGAGACACTTCTTTTCTTTTCCTAACTACAAATTTGCATCTGACATATTCAAAGGTCAAATCCTATCTATGAAAACGAATATTTCTGGTGCAAAACGGACACTGTAGCTAAGTCATTCAAATCAGTCTGGGGTATGAGGGGTCGGCAGGTGGGGTATGTGGGGCGGGTGGGGGTAGGGGGCTTCGGTGGGAACACTTTTTTACTTCTTTTCCAACTTCTTGCCCCAGTTTTCGGCTGGTGAATAACTATTAGGGAATAACAGAGACTAGTGAACTGAAAACGAACCAGAGTGTGTCTTGAAGCCTGGCTAGCCTCATGAGGGATTAAGTTTGGTTCTTGGTGCGTGTGTGTGTGTGTGTGTGCATGTGTGTCTGTGTGTGTGTGCGTATGTGTGGGTGTGCGTGTGGGTGTGTGTGTGCGGGTGTGGGTGCGTGTGTGTGTGTGTGTGTGTGTGTTTGTGTTGTGTGCATGTCTTCGTGTTGAGAGGATCTAGGAAGCACTGTACCACTGCGTGCACACTTACCACTCGAAGTCGGACTCAGTGCAGCCGCATGGCTCCGAGATCATGGTGACAGAGTTGGCTTTACCCATAACACACCGGGCTATCGGCTTCAGCTTCCTGTAGATGCGTTTCACCCCCATGAGGCATGTCTCACCCTGTAAAATAATAATAAAAAAACTATATAACTGAACACAGACAGAGAGAGAGAGAGAGAGAGAGAGAGAGAGAGAGAGAGAGAGAGAGAGAGAATTCCAAACATGAAGCACCCTATCTGATCAAAAATGCTGTTTGGAACCATTTCTCTTTGTTACCATAAATAATTCACTCTGGGTGGTGAAGCATGCGTGTGCCATGCTGGGTATTACAAGATCAAAAATGAATAAAAAATATAATAATATATATAAAAAACAACTTCTGTGACTTTTTTATTTTATTTTTTCCCCCTGTTCTTGGTGCAAAGGGTGGGTTTTGTGTAGTCAACGAGAACTTTGCTTCGCAATGTTGCTGTTTTTCCTCAATTCCTCAGCCATGCTTGAAAAGGTTTTGTTGGGGTGGAGAAGGATTGTATTTTTTTAGGGGGGGGGTAGGGGGTGCAGTGTATTGGAGTTAAGAAAGATATTTTCACTCGAGCGGCTGTGTCGTTTTCATTTTATTTTCCCATTTCTTTTCCAGCCCGCGTGTATGGGTGGACTGCATGGCTTCTCACACAGCAGATGCCAAAAATGTTCCCTTTGCAAATATATCTACCTGCGAAGAGACTCTCAATTTAAATACAGCCCAGCATGATGTATGAGATGAAAGTTCAAGCCCATCACCTAGGGAAGTAAGCATTTCCTTTGTGCCTGTCCTACACACACCCACACACACACACACACACACACACACACACACACACACACACACACACAAACACACACACACACACACACACACACACACACACACACACACACACCACATGCATACACTGTATAAAATAGAGCACAACACGGGGAACACTCTGTAGTTAATATACCTTTATCCTCTCTTTTTAAACAATTCTCTCTCAACAAGCACACACACACACACATGCACGCAAGCATGCACATACACACACACACATGCACACACGCACACATGGACACGCACACGCACGCAAACACACACAGACACACACACACACACAATCCAATGAGACTGAGCAGAGAGATGCATGATGGGAGTGCGGCACCACCCTTGGGGGTCGCTGGGGGGCGGTGGCCGAGAGGGTGGAGGAGAAGGCTGGCTCCGTCCACAGTGCCCCGTGGCACACCTGACAGACTCTCTAATACCCATATATGCCAACGCCGTCACCACCACCCCACCCCCACACAATCACCCTGAGCATTAATGGGACTCAGCCTGGGCAGCCTGGTGCACTGATAAGGGCAGGGTGCTGCAGTGGCCCATTAAAGATAATGGGCTCCTGGGGCTGAAGTATCTGAACAAAACGGGTGTATGCAGGTATGTGTGTGTGTGTGTGTGTGTGAGCAGTGTATGTGTGTTTGTGAGTGTGTGTGTGTGTGTGTGTGTGTGTGTGTGTGCGTGTGTGTGTGTGTGTGTGTCAAGGCCGTAGTCATGATGTCAACATTGGGGGGGGGACCAAATCTGTGGTGGTGTCTGGGGGACCCCCAAACAGAATTTCAATACATTTCCTGCCATGGACAAATATCATTTGATTATAAATCACAAACAAGTCATTGGTTAGGTAAGTCAATTAGGGTATTCCAAACTTTTGACGGACATGGGCATGGATGGATTATGAAGCCCTGGGTACATATGCAAAAAGCCCCCCCCCAGCCAAGATAGGGGGGTCTGGGGGCATGGTCATGACTTCTGGTAAATTTTGTGGAAAGAGAAGAGAAGAGTGGAGAAGAAGCATCTTCACACAGAGGCTTGAGCTTCAGGCCCCCCCTGAACTCTTGGGCCGAGTAGGCCCATTCAGTAATCCATCCCTGGACATAGACCTGTGGTATGACTCCATTTGTCTCCAAAATGTAAATTTTAAATTATAAACTAGAGTATCTTTTTTAACCTCTATATTACACAGAATACAATGGCTCTTTGACTAACTAGATGTACCGCAGAGCGGTACAAAATATGACCGCCGCCCAGTCCAGCACATTTTTTCCACAAAAATAAAAAAGGCTCAAAGGCCTATATGATTCTAACTATCTCACTAAATTGCATTATCCACACTCAATTCTCACTGGTATCTGCTAGACAACAAGTACCAAAACATGATTAGTTCATAGATTTCACATGTAAAATTAATTTTATACAACCCCACCTCCATCTTGCCTGCCTGTTCATAATTCTGTTTATGTTAATTCTTGAATGTTAACCCATTCCATGTGCACACATGTGCCATTTAAAATCATCGAATGGCACAGATGGTTTATGCAGAAGCAGCACACAATTCAAGAATTTCTCAAGAATACATTTTGTATAAAATCAATTTTACATGATACTGGGTTAAATAACAGTCATATAGAATGTGGAAAAAATGTGTGACTGGACGTTCACAAGCATAGTGACTGCATGAATTCACATTTTAAATTAAAACTCGTTTCACTTTTACGCTATCATTGAATTATAGATGCATATAAAATTATAGGCAGATGGAAAATGCTTTTGTCCAGGTCAACATTGAATGGGGTTTCTCCTGTGCATATTTTGATGAGGCCCTACTGCCTGATCTTCAGCCTGAATCAAAAAACCATCAGGTTGCTAGCTCAGTAGTTACTTACGTTTGCTGACATTTCAGGCGTTGCATTCCTGTAGTATAAGCATTTATTTATATGGGAGTTTTGGTCACAATATTAATGTCTATAGTGAGCCTGGTGTGTGTGTGTGTGTGTGTGTGTGTGTGTGTGTGTGTGTGTGTTAGTTTAACACATAGATAAAATCTTTGTGTGTGTGTGTGTGTGTGTGTGTGTGTCGCTTGCGCCTGTGAAGTCAAATTAATGTAGCAAAACTACCAGGGGCAATCTCACTATGTTATTTAAAGAATGGCACTTGTGAGCTTGTTTTAAATAACCATGAATGAGGCGTTCAAAGCATGAATAAGAAAAGTGCACAGTCCTCTCGGCATATGATGGGGGAATCACCAGGTTGCTAGCAGTATTGACAACAATGTGACAAAATCTTAATCTCACTATGTCACTTGTGAGCTTGTTTCCCTGAATAAAGCGGTCCTATCCTATGTAACAGTGTCACGTTTAAATGCACACCTAACAGACGGTATCATATTCAAGAGGTAGTCTGATTTCTGTATAATAGCCTGTAATAATATGTTTATGTTACGTGAAAGCATAATTGCTTAATTGTAGGCTACCATTTTTTCCGTGAGGCCTGGTCGCAATTGTCCCGCAACATTTTTTTATTTTTCCGTGCGGTCCAGTAGCACTGGAAAGTAGCAAGGTTGAGCTCCCCCACACATTGAGACCAGCCCCGATCTACACGCTGCAGCCAGGGGCTTCTGGGAGGCACACAGTCGAAAGTGACACACAGTCTATGAACATGGGGACAACATATTCCTATTTTGCCCAGGGTCTGAGACCTTCACCTGGTTCTGTAGGTGCCAGGTCTGGTAGTCTCCGTCAGTGCAGCGACGGTTAAAGATGGACCTGAAGTCGATCTTCACAAGCTGCCACTCAGAACGGTGGCTCACGTGACCAAAGATCCTGTGGAGGCACACACACACACACACACACACACACACACACACACACACACACACACACACACACACACACACACACACACACACACACACACACACACACACAGACACACACATTCCATTAGCTATCTCCTCAGCTGTCAACTACATGTGAAAATTAATGGCTCCATTTATTTAATGTGGCATGAGGCATCTTTAATATTCACTGGAACACTCTCAAGCTACAAAACCATATTTATTTTATAATTGTATTAATTAATTTTATAAAACACTTTTTTTTAATAGGAAACGTCGCACGCTTCTGTCGGCATACAGTACATGCAAATGACCATATTTGCTTTTCCTCTTCATTTCCAAATTGGAACAATCTGGGGCTTTCAGTGAATCGATTGCAAGTAAAACTGTTCTTAAAAGACTCAAAACGCTAATTCGTAAGGTGGCAGAAAGGTCATTTGTCTACCTGACTCCATTTTCTACCCATTTGGGCGCTCAGCCACTTCACACATACTAATCTGACTAGTATTGCTCAACACAACACCAAACTCTCCTTCCAAAAGGGGCTCGAATGGGGATTTGCAGATGAAACAGGCACTTAATTTATTTTGAGTCCTTGACAGTGCACAATTTATTCCCAAATTGGAAAAGAGGACCTTTTTTTTTTAACACTGACCTCTTTTTTATTATTTTATTTATTTATTTATTTATTTTTTAAAACAACAACATTATTTCTCAGTGTGCACCCTATTTATCACTCTCAAATGCCCTACCCCCTCCCTCCCGACAGTCACTTTAGTTATCAACTCTCAGATAAATGAGGAGCTTGTTTTAATAAAACGACAGGCTTCAACACCAGCATCCCTGAGCCATGAGCGTTACCCCTCCTCCAATGGGTATTGATTCACGATTATGGCTCGGTGCCTCTAAATGGCATCTGTTATATAATTAGTATTTTGTGTGTGTGTGTGTGTGTGTGTGTTGTGCGCGCGCACGTGTGTGTGTGTGTGTGTGTTATATTGTTGTGACTGTTAGTTACAATGGAAGGATTGAAAGGAGTTCGATAAAACCCTGCAATTATCAAAAAAAAGAGGTTTCTATTACGACCATCACTGTTACTCGTGCTATTTCAAACCGATTTCCTAAACAAACCCGACGTTATTTTTAGAATTGGCCTCCACATTTCCCTGGAAATCAATCACTGACTGAATCAATCACAGCGCTGGGTGGCTCAAAACTTTGGCTATAATTGACGTTACTATCATTGTTACTACGGTTGTTTTTCAATTGTTATTCAAAGCACCACTGTGCTGGTTCAATTAGGGTATTTTTATATATCGTCCTCAAATTAATTTTGATGGGGCCTGGCCACTGAACAGCTGAGAAACAATCTTGTCATCGCCACTAGCTCCTCTGGCTAAGGAGCAGAGGCGGACATCCCAGGTTCAGAAAGTAAAAGTCCTGCCAAGTATTCGATCCAACCATTTAGTAAACCAGCTCATCCTTATTACCAGCCAGGTAGATCAGATAATTAGTGATATCACCTGTGTTAAGTGCACAGGTAGAAAGAATATATGGCAGAACTTTTACTTTCTGGAACCGGTATGTCAGCCTCTGCAAGGAGTGCTTCTGATTTAGGTTAGAACACTGTCTAGACAGTCGACTTTTAACTAGTGAGCTAGATAGTTTGAAACAAAACCTCTGCCTTTTTAAGACATTTCCAACCCTGTCTTGCAACAGTAACATGCTATCCTTATGTGTGCTCTCTATGGCTTCGTGCTGGATATGTCTTATACAGCTCATCTCATAGTCTTTCAGTTTGTGAGCTTCTGTCTGCTCCTCTCTCCCTCCCTCTTTATCTCTCTCTCTCTTTCACAAGTTTCTCTTCTCTCTCCTCCCTCCCTCTCTGTCTTTATCCCTCCGTTTCTCTTTCTCTCCCTCTCTCTCTCTCTGTCTCTGACAGTATCTCTTCTCTGTCATTCTCTCCTGTGTGTCTCTCTCTCTCTCTCTTTCACAAGTTTCTCTTCTCTCTCCTTCCCTCTCTCTCTCTCCTCCCTCCCTCTCTGTCTTTATCCCTCCGTTTCTCTTTCTCTCCTCTCTCTCTCTCTCTGTCTCTGACAGTATCTCTTCTCTGTCATTCTCTCCTGTGTGTCTCTCTCTCTCTCTCTTTCTCTCTCTCTCACTCTCTCTCTCGACAGTATTTTTGATCATTTTTCCTTCTGACTTTCCTGATAGCCACTGTTGCTGAGGCTTCCTCACCATTGATCTTCCTTGATCAAACCACCGCTGCGGCTGGTTTTGATCTTGGAGTAGCCCTTGAGAGTGGACTATTTTATTTATGACAGAAAAATGGCACATAAGTAGGTCTGGACCGTTGTCTTTTGCATACACACACACACACACACACACACACACACACACACACACACACACTTACACACACACACACACACACACACACACACACACACACACACACACGCACTTAACACACACACACACACACACACACACACACACAAACTCAGTCTCTAACTTTTTTTTGAGGGGGAAAGTTTTCCATGCGTTTTTTTTTTTTTCATTCTCTTCTTCAGTGTCAGTGTCGACCTTTTCTGGAATCTTCTACGTACGTCATGATCAAGGTCTCCTCTCCAGGCTCCCCCAGAACACCGTCCACAAACAGAGGAGATGACGTGAAGCTGTACTTGTTCCACAGCCTGCCTTCATCAAAGCTGAGCCTGCAGGAGAGTAGAGACCCCCCCCCCACAGAAATGTAAACAGCTCAGATATATGAGATGGGAATGGAAATCCCCAAATTATTATGACAAATCACTCGCCGATGCGCTGACAAATACGTTATGCAGATTCAAATGCCTTTTTCTCAGAATATAAGATGCAAATCTTCAAAGATATCAGTAAAGCGCACAGTAGAGTGCAGAAGTGACAATTTGTGTAGTCTACTGTATATATTCAGTGTGGTCAATGTTCTAAAAAATATAAATTACACAGCTGTTTGTTTTGCATCAGTGGACCCCTACACTCATCTGTTCGAGGGGAAACTCTGCATAAATCTGTATAAATAAACTGGCACCTTTCTGAACTTACAGTGACCTTTTTTTTTCTTTTTGATGCGCTGAATTAATCAAAGCCATTTGATGCGGGAGTTCTTTTTCTTTTTTTTTTTTTATTATAACATAAACATACTGACAGGGTACACATTACACATTACTAAGTGATGTCTAAGTGGCCCGCAACTCATTTCCCACGTGGGAGGAGTTGCAGGGGTGATCCGTCTTCCTCAAAGTGGAGGATGACTGGACCTGTTAGGATAAGTGGGCAACACAAGAGGCTAAGGGGAGAGCTGACATGGAGGTGTCAAGGGCTGTTTGCACTGATGGCCATCTTCCAGAGACACGCCATAGAGAGGAGGGGGGGGGGGAGGAAGAGGAGGAGGAGAGGAAACAACACAATGTCCATTCAAATCAAGCTTAACTGACCCCTACATTAGATGTCAGAACTGTTGTTTGGAAACTCAATTTGGAAACAGTCTGTGTGAGGTAACATGAAATTTATTTTTTTTTATGACTAAACATGTGATTTAATGATCATTATTCATTTTCTAATGTAATTAAACTTCATTTTCTAATGAGTTTGCCAGAGCTTGTAGCCTCAGTGTGTGCAAGTGTTTTTTTTTTTTTTTTTTATTGTACATTTTTTCCTCTGTATTTGTGCCAACGCATTTGGGCACTTTTTTTGGCCAGCTGCCCATGTGATGGACCTCACCAAAGGTGCCTGATGGGAAGTGGAGTGTGTCGGATGGCCACCAGAGCTCCCCCTTGGTCCAGGTAGAGCACGCTGTACTCCTCGTCGAAAATCTGCACACAGACAAACACACGGTATATCCTATGAACAGCTGCTGTAGTCATACACAGCACAGCAAATTGTTGTGCAGCTTGTGATGGACATGCATGAATACTGCTAGCGCATATATGTTATGATTTCACTATTTTCTGTTTTTAAAACACAATTTTAGCATTTAGGCTGCATTGGGTTAAATGCACAGCACATCCTTTTAACAGATGCTGCAACCATACACAGTATTTTATCGGTATGCATGGTATACAACCATACATAGTATTTCATTGGTATGCATTCTGAGATGTATTGCTTAAATACTTATACTGTATATGCAATTTATCTCACATATATGCATTTCACCTCAGCTTAGATCATGGACAAGGTGTCCATGGATTGGTTGTCCTTTTCTGTCAGTTTTGAGGCTTTTTGCACAAAGGCATATTTCCATCACACCAAATTGTTGTCATTTTGCATGCTGATAGATGTTGAAATGGCCACAACACTGCACAAAAACCTTTGATAATTATATGGTGCAACATGTGCTTAAGTTGTTTACTTTCACCGATTCCTTCTCTTATTGCTCTTCCGCTTGTGTTATGGTCTTAATAGTATGTCTCAGACGACATGGAAAATGTCATTTTGAAACATATGTCAAACCACTAACCCCAGGTACGTCTTCTAATCCATCTGCTGTTATACGATGCCAAACAGCACCATCAAAGACCTGCGAGCTTTAATGCCAACCAAGCTATGCCGGAAGGCTTTAATTTCCTCGTCATTTGCTAAATCGTATCTCACAGATTCTTCTGACGAGCAGATTGATGGACTGTGTTAGATGCCACAGGAGGCAAGGGAATTAATCATTTACTCCGTTTTAGGCCGTAGCAAACAAGCTTACACATGCCCATAGCCAGCACATTCATTTGCAGGAATATAAGCTTACACATGCCCATAGCCAGCACATTCATTTGCAGGAATATAAGTACTGTGTGTGCAATAAAGTCCATCCCCACAGTGTAGTTCTTAGTTTTGATGGATCCTGAGGCTAAGTACTGTGTGTGCAATAAAGTCCATCCCCACAGTGTAGTTCTTAGTTTTGATGGATCCTGAGGCCAAGTACTGTGTGTGCAATAAAGTCCAAGTATAACTTGTGCTTTCTAGTTGACTGGTTAGGCTCCTTCCTGCTTCCCCCAGTTTCCTCAAAGCCGCCTCTTGTTTTGATTAGAGTTCAAACACATCATCCTAATCCTGACCCGAGCCGAATATGAGCTACGCCTCAAGACGGAGGTCTCGTAATTCTTTGTGACAATGCATCAAAATGGAGCAACACACACACACACGCAGGTGCCCGCACGTGTGCACACACACACACACACAACATAACACCACCCACCCACACACACACACACACACACACACACACACACGCCTCTGCCCGAAAAGAGCTCCGCACTTGTGCACATCAATTTTGCTCTTAATTATTTTCTCTCTTCGTGTGTTTTATTTTAATTAGATACCAGGGCCCCCATAAATTTAAATCATGCCATCAAAATGTTTGAAGAGCCCACCCACGGGCATGGCAAGAGGCGACGAATCCAATTACTTTCAAGGGACTGTATCGTTTAATGAGCTCCCTCTGAAATGGAGGATAGAGGGGGATTTATACACGGGGAGATGGATATCATCCATATTGAAATGACCCCTATGACTCCTCTCAATCGTCATCTCGCTTTCTTCTCTCCCCACATCCATCCATCTGTCCATCCATCCACCTCTCCATCCATCCATCCATCCACCTCCATCCATCCATCCATCCATCCACCTCTCCATCCATCCATCTATCCATTTGTCCATCCATCCATTTATCCACCTCTCAAACCATTTATCCATCCATCCACCTCTCCATCTATCCATTTGTCCATCCATCTATTTATCCACCTCTCCATCTATCCACCTCTCAAACCATTTATCCATCCATCCACCTCTCCATCCATCCACCTCTCCATCTATCCACCTCTCGATCCATCCATCCATCCATCCACCTCTCCATCAATCCATCCATCCATCCATCCATCCATCCATCCCATCCATCCATCCACCTCTCCATCTATCCATTTGTCCATCCATCCATCCACCTCTCCATTCATCCACCTCTCCATCCACCCACCTCTCCATCTATCCACCTCTCCATCTATCCACCTCTCCATCCATTCATCTATCCACCTCTCCATCTGTCCATTTGTCCATCCATCCACCTCTCCATCCATCCATCCATCCATCCATCCACCTCTCCATCTATCCATTTGTACATCCATCCATCCATCCATCCACCTCTCCATCTATCCACCTCTCCATCCATCCACCCATCCATCCATCCACCTCTCCATCCATCCACCTCTCCATCTATCCACCCATCCATCCATCCACCCATCCATCCATCCACCTCTCCATCTATCCACCTCTCCATCTATCCACCTCTCCATCCATTCATCTATCCACCTCTCCATCTGTCCATTTGTCCATCCATCCACCTCTCCATCCATCCATCCATCCATCCACCTCTCCATCTATCCATTTGTCCATCCATCCATCCACCTCTCCATCTATCCACCTCTCCATCTATCCACCTCTCCATCTATCCATTTGTCCATCCATCCACCTCTCCATCTATCCATTTGTCCATCCATCCATCCATCCACCTCTCCATCCATCCACCTCTCCATCCATCCACCTCTCCATCTATCCATTTGTCCATCCATCCACCTCTCCATCTATCCACCTCTCCATCCATCCACCTCCATCCATCCATCCATACGTCCATCTATCCATCGGTCCATCCATGCGTCCGTTTCTTGGTGTCTCTGTCTCACCTGTCTCCACGTGTTGCCCGCATCAGAGGTGATGAACATGCTGACGTTACTGCTGCTCAGCTCAGCACCGATAGAGCCTTGTAGAGAGAGAGAGTGATAGAGAGAGAGTGATAGAGAGCGAGAGAGAAAAAGAGAGAGAGAGAGAGAGAGAGAGAGAGAGAGAGAGAGAGAGAGAGAGCAAAAGCAAGAAAGAGAGATTTATTTCAATGAATATAGAGAGAAATATTTTCAATACTATCTTTGGTTATCTTACAAATTAATGTCATGCTTCTTTTTTGTCCTTAATGCTTGGCAACGATTTATCTCAACAGTCATGCCAATGAAGCAACAGTGAATTTAATTAAATTTAAAGAGAGAGAGAGAGAGAGAGAGAGAGAGAGAGAGAGAGCAATAGAGAGAGAGAGAAGAGAGAGAGAGAGAGAGAGAGAGAGATTATGCAGATCCAATGAAGCAAAGTCAAATAACATCCTCGCGTGTCCAAAAGGGACACCTTCAGTGGTGAATTAAACACACACATGTGTGCTCTTCATGCAGACATGATTACAGATGAGCCTGTATGGTTTTTGGTATGCGTATGGGCAACACCTAATCTCTGCACAGCCTCGCACTGCTGGCCATTCAGATGGAAATAGAGAAATATAATGAATGCGCTTCAGTGCTAAGATAAGGAGATATTGGTCTCCCTTGGGGTCATATACCGATTATTCAATATGTATAATACTGCATCAAAAAACGTTACCTGATCATTTACTACCACTGATAGTGAAGCGTATTATGTAGTGTAACTATATTTACTATCTTGCAGCACACACTGGCATTGTGTTTGTTCACATTTGCCTGACATAAGAGTTCAGTGGGGTGGGGGTAACTGGTCTGAGGAGGACAATCATTTACCCCTCAGCAGTTTAGAAAGAGGAATGGAATCATAGCTTATGTTTTTATCAAGGGCATTTTTGGGAGAATTTTTTGTTGCCTTGATGCAGTCAGGAGAGTTGAGAGGGAGGAAAGGAATGGGAGAGAGATGGGGGGGGGGGGGTTAGGGATTTGACCGGTGGCCGGGCCTGCCAGAGTTGACCTGGTGGTCCCCATAAACACTTGAACCCGCACACGGTCAGGATGCTGCCGCCTTAGGCACGGCTTCCTCCCATGACGTATCGTTTTTTGATAGTCGCTGGGATTTGGTGGGTCATTCACACAGTCTAACACTACAATGATTTATTCAATAGTTAACAACGATGACATACATTTTGTTCGATTTTTTGCAATGGATATCTAGGTTGTATTGTGCTTCTTAGATGAAGTTGGATAATCTCTTGAGATTTAAAATCCGGAATATTCTGTATGTCTCCCTCCCTCCTCCCCCACTCCTGCAGACTCCCGCAAAGTTTCTCTGTCTCTACACACCACCACTCTTGTATCGAGAGTGTATTCTAATGTGGGTGTGACTTTTTGGAATACAAAACTACCCGGAGCCATTTCTCTGTGGGCACTTTTTTTCGATCATCAGAGAACGCGTTCTTGAACCGGTTCCTTCCGGAGTTATTTGAACCTTGGTGCTATCTAGTGAACCAGCCCACATTTCCACCAGTTTTGAACCGGACCATCAACAATGGGTGTTGCATACAAAACAAAATTTAATGAGATGCATAAACGGAAGAATGATATGAACAGTTGTCCCGTAAAAACAGCAGAAATTAGCTGTGTAAAATGCTAACGTCTGCAGTGTAGTGCTAGTTGACTAGTTTTGTTTACTCATGGAAACAGTTGATATGGATGGAAAACAAATGTTTTTTTCACAGGAAAAAAAAACAACAACTATTTTCTGGTTCAAGCTCCGAACCAAGGTGCCAAGTTTCAAAACGTTTTTTGTTTGGTTGAAATACTCCGACCGGTTCAAATGAACGGGAACAGAACTGGTTCTCTGTCGGTGGAAAAAGGCTATGTGTGACTGCACTTGTTGCATAGTGCCATCTTTTGCGTACACCTCCTGATTAAATTATGCATTAGACCCGGGTCTGCTGAGCTCTCTCTTTCACCACAACCACGTCAGGGGTTGTTTTTTTTTGCCGCAAAGAAAAGCAGAAAACTTTTTGGTGAGGTTCCGTCTCCCTGTGGAAATTATCCACCGAATGATCAAAGTAAGTCACAGGCCCCCAGGAATCTGGTGGCAAAAGAATCTAATAAACCGTTAAAGTGTCTACATTTCATCTATGTTCATTTGGAAGCAATTTGAAATTTAAATGTCCTCTAGACAGACAGACAGACAGACACACACACACACACACACACACACACACACACACACACACACACATACACACACACACTCCTATGTGTGTTTTCTTCCCCTTCAAAAGTCACAAAATTCCCTGCCAACAGATGGGCCAACAACACCTTTTAGTCCATATGGAATAAATCTGTAAAATTTGTATTTATTTAAAGAAACTTTTTCCAAAATTTGCTTGCATGCCCTCTACCCAAGAGTAATATGGAATGTATGTACCATCATTCTATCATTGCAAATGTATTAACTTTGGGCAATTTCTAAAAAAAGTTGGTGTGTTTCTTTTAGTTCATGTCTATTAATATATTTTCATATACAGTAAGACAAACAAAAATGTATATTATACTGTGTGGTAACACTTTATTTTAATGTGTCGCTGTTACAGTGTAGATACAGTGGTACAACCTGTGTAACAACATGTACTATCAGGTACTATCATTGTACTTGCATTATGTATTTGTGGGTACCTACATATAGTTGTTACATTGTAATACTGAGTGCTTTTACAAAACTTTGCCAATTTGCCTACATTTTCATCAGAGGCAAAGAGCTGACCTGAGACCTGCTGGATGGGGTAAATCTGGTCATGATAGATTTGATATACAAAGCATTCTTAGCTCCAGTCAAGGCCTCATTGTCTTCAGTACATGTAACAGCTGTGCTGCTACAACCTTGTTACTCTTTGATACAGTGGAATAAACCTATTAAGTGTACCAGTTAATTACTTACATGTATGTTATGTCTTCGATGTCTTGGAACAGGTCTACTAATTCACTACATAGTACATATATCAACTGTGTTGGTACACACTTATTGCTCTTTTGATACAGTGGCATAAACCCATTAAAATGAAGTGTACCAGTTAAGTACTTACAATTACATATTACATGTATGTTGTGTCATTGGTGTCTTGGAACATGTCTGCCATTACCCTACATACTGTAGTACATGTATCAACTGTGTTGGTACACATTTATTACTCTTTTGATACAGTGGAATAAACCCATTAAAATAAAGTGTACCAGTTAAGTACTTACATCTACATATATACATCCTGTCAATGATGTTATGCATCCTGTAATTGATGTGTTGAAACGTGTCTGCTGTTACACCACACAGTACATGTGAATTAGTAGACCTGTTCCAAGACAAGACCTGTTCCAGTTTATTCCACTGTATCAAAGAGTAACAAGGTTGTAGCAGCACAGCTGTTACATGTACACTGAAGACAATGAGGCCTTGACTGGAGCTAAGCATGCTTTGTATATCAAAATGATCCGATGATCCAAACATGATCCGATTTACCCCATCCAGCAGGTCTCAGGTCAGCTCTTTGCCTCTTTTAGGCAAATTGGCAAAGTTTTGTAAAAGCACTCAGTATTACAATGTAACAACTATATGTAGGTACCCACAAATACATAATGCAAGTACAATGATAGTACCTGATAGTACATGTTGTTACACAGGTTGTACCACTGTACCTAATTAGGTAGGTACACTGTAACAGCGACACATTAAAATAAAGTGTTACCTACTGTGTAACCTTGAGTGTTGAAAGGCATTATGCCATTTAAGTATGGTATGTACTACACAAGCTCTTTACCATCATTTTATTATTGCAAATGTATTACACATAACAAGTGTGATTCCTCTAAAGCTTTTACAGACATGTTCCACATGTGGGAGGAGGTGGCACTTTAACAACGGAAACTGTGAAGTGACACTCCACACAAACTACTCCTCTCCTCTCTCAGCGGTCCCCTGAAGAGTAGCAGCACTTTACCAAAGAGTTTCATTTACCATGTCTGGCAGTAATCCTGTTTATTCTCTATGCAGTCATCCTCAACGCATGGTGAACATCACAATTTGGCTTACACACACATGCATACACTAGGGGTGTAACGGTACACAGAAGTCACGGTTCGGTTCATTCCACGGTTCGGACATCACGGTTCGGTACGAGTTCGGTACAATGGAGGGAAAAGCAAAACCAAAAATGCAGAAAGCAATTTTTTTTTTATTGTGCATGTATCAGGCTGTACCACCTAGTGTCATACAGTCTCTTCCCTGAGCTATCTGCAACAGCCTGAAGTGTGTAAGATGTAGGCTAAACAGTACAATAAGTACCCAGACTCCATCTGTAAGTTGTAAACAAAATAAGACAATCAGCTATAAAACTTAAAATAGGCCTACAGCATCTCTTATTTCTGAAAGTGCAAATTACATAGAATAATGATCCACCTTAAAATCCACTTAAGCAAGACCTTCAACATCTGTCTTTAGTTGTATATGGAAGGGTCTACAATTTGCCTCAATATTTTTCAGTGTGTGTACAGTAATAATCTAGCCTACTAACTGAAAATATCACACTATTTTGCCTTCTTTTAAAAAACGAAATTGCTCCTTTCATTTCATAAACAGACTACAACTAGAAGTCACATGACTTTGCCCTTCGACGTTAACTCACCGTAGCATTGTTTGTTTATTAGCCTGGTTAGCGTTGACACTTACTGTCTATGCACTTAACACTACCAGCTCCTTACAAGTTACAAGTTACCCCAACATAAAGGTAATTACCACGCGATTTACTGTACATAGCTTTCTGTCATTACGAAATCATTTAATTTAAGCCATAGGTTTTGGTTCTATTTGTATGTGTATCCAAAGGCTGGTGAAGCGCAGGGAAAGTTTTTTTTTTTCTCATTTCAGTGATTGGTAGCCTACATAATCTGGGTGATTGCTTCGAATATGTGTAGCATATATTTCCACTCACATACTCAACAACTGCTGAACAACGCCGACACACAGTTTCTTATCCACCACTCTCTCGCCTGTACTACTGTAACTGAAGTTCTCAAACTTGCGAAGAGACCAGCGGATCCTCTAATGTGTGTCGCCACCTTAGTGCTACTATCTCTGACTGACTGACTCGACCAACGACCTGACAAAAAAACATAGGCGCCAATCAGAGCTTCAGAGCTAAGGCGAGGCTACAGATTAGCGTTAGGTGTCGCTAAAGAACTCCCGTAACTCTCGCTACTTAACAGTAATTGCACATGACATTAATTAATCCGGCACACGAGTTTTATGTTTATTTATACCGTGTATTCTCCGTGTGAATTCATGCACCGAACCGTGACGCCCGTACCGTTTCGGTTCAATACAAATACATGAACCGTTACACCCCTAGCATACACACACTCACACACACAGACACACACACACACTCTCACACACACACACACACACACACACACACACACACACACACACACATGCATGCATACATGCACACACATGCACACACACACACACACACACACACACACACACACACACACACACGCACCCACACGCACTAAGAAAAAAAGTAATAAGGTTGTGCCAACCCCTGAGCCAAAGAAGTGATATGACACCAGCTTTGCCTTTGTGCTGAGGCAGTCACAACAGCGTAAAATATACCTGCTCCTCCACCGGGAACGTCGGGGGATAAAAAACAGACATAAATTGGCAATCTCCGCTTTATGTCTAATAGAAATCCCTCTGGTTAGTCAGTGTGTAGCGCACGTTAAGCTTCTTAATGTACACACACAATGAGCTTTTGTGGCCTTCACAGAAACAAGATTATATATTTATATCTAAAAGTGGTAACACACTCATTTCCCCCCCCTTGCATTTATTTATTTTTTCTTATAAAATATTGAGTTGTTCTCTTGTGCAATCTTAAAAGCTGAACTTCGTTTAGACTTGACCATGACCTAAACATTTTAATCTAAAGGGAGGAATGACACATTCAACTACAATGCCTTCGCTTACAAACATAAAAATAGCCCTGAAAATATTGTTTATTATCACCCACAAGCACAGGCACACACACACACACACACACACACACACACACACACACAGACAGACACACACACACACAAACACACACACAAATACACACACACACACACAAACACACACACACACACACACACACACACACACACACACACACACACACATACATACATACACACTGTTCATATCCTTATAACCACTGGTACATTATCCGAGGTCCCTAAACACTGGACCATAATGTACATTATTCTTGTACTCTTGCTGCAGTGCTATAAAACACTGCAGAACACTATTTAGGCATGAGCATGATTTAAACATTTTAATCTAAAGGGGAGAGTAACACATTCAACTTTAATGCCTTCGGTTACAAACATGACAACTAATAGAACCAACAATACTGTTTATCACACACAAGCATGGATGCACACACACACACACACACACACACACACACACACACATCTATACCCTTATACGCTGCACAAGAATAAAACATAATCCGGGGCCAAAAACACTTATGGTCAAGGTGATTTATGGTCATTTATTTATACTTTCTGTTAAAGAATTCTTGTTGCAGTGGTGCTACACTATAAAACACCACAGAACACTATGGGTAGCACTATAGAACAACACACACTGAGGTTTGATTAGTATTTGGATTAATGTCCTGTGGCACAGAGTTAATTGCATTTGCATTTTACACAACGTCCCAACTTTTTCTGATTTGGGGTTGTATTTTAACCAAGGACCAAACCAAAACACACCAGAAAGGTCGCTCACCCCTCCCTTGAGTATTCCCAGAGAAACTCCACACGATGTATTAATGAGGTTTCTAGATGCCGACTTACCTGACGCCATGATGATGCCGGGGGCTGACTCTTTGCTGGCAATGTTTCCTGATGTGTACGGGTTGGCCGACACGTGGAGGTGCAAGTGGAGAGAGCAGTAGGGCTGAGGGCAGGAGAGGGTACATCAGGTCAAAGAGACTTCGTTCCCAACGTGGTTTCAGAGGCAGCAGTGCCACCTCACAATCTTTTGGCCCAATCCCGCCACTGCGAGACTGTGTCACCTTTGGCCGACGCATGAAGATCATTGATTGTGATTCATGTAGAACTAACTAACTAAATCAAATCAGCCCAGGAAGGCAATATCCCTACCTGCCCCCCCTCCCATCTTACCCCACACAGCAATGTATATTCTGTCATTATATCTAACCGTGAGTGTTCTAGATCTGGGTTCATTGTCTTGGCTCCACTTCGCAACATTGTGCTGTGCTGTGCTGTGCATGGAGCAGAGCTACCATAACTTTGCTGTACCATCCAGAATAAAGGACTTATTTTGCAAGAAGTTCTTTTGTAAGCCAGCCTCAAGGTTTACCTGCTCTAGATACGCTGGATTAACACTGGATCAAATCGGTCAACTCGATGTCTCCATTTAGAATTAAGGAGACGGCTTTTAATAGCATTATTTAGTCCCAGGAGTCTCAGTGGCTTGACTATAGTATTCACCTCCATCAAAGAGGCTTTCATTAACAACATGGTTTCAGTTGGTTGACAACCCACCCGCCTCACCCCCTCCCCCCGGATGTTAATTTTGATTGGTGTAACCTTTACACAAAAAATTGGAGGTTTAATAAACTCACATTATATAAGGGCTTGCGTGTGTGTGTGTGTGTGTGTTCTGAGTGGGTTAATTGGGTCTGCTCCACCAGAGTGACTGCCGCTGAGTCAGAGAGAGAGTCCTTGAAACACGAGCATCTGCCAGATCTCAAGTCGATGAATTCATTCAATTAACTTCAGCACAAAAGCAAACGCCAATCTAACTGCCAATCCCCCCCTCCCCTCCAACACACAACACAAAATAATAATCTTAAGGGAATTCAACTTCATTTATGAAGACACACACACACACACACACACACTAGGGCTGGGCGATATGGCTGAAAACTGTATCACGATATTAAGTATTTCATATCAGTCGATATCAATAATTATTGATTTTTAAAAAAAAAAAATCTATTTCAGATAAGGACCAGAAGGGGGGAAAAAAGTTCAAAAAACACTTTTATTTTAAACTTAACCTTCCTCTGATTTGAATCACCTCAGTTATCAATCAAAGCAAACAGGGAAAAGAAATAGCAACACAATCATGAAAAACACTCAAATAAATAAATGTGTACATAAGTCTGAATGAAAAGCAGCACTGGTTGAAGCCTGGAAATATTGTAAACAAAGTAGCTTAATTTGCTAGTTTATCATAGTCTAGAGACTGTTCAGTTTCCCCATGTGTGTTTAAGTTTCAAATGAATACTTTTCCTCCTTAGGACAGGCCCGTTTGAGTCTTGGAAAATACTTTTCCATTTGCATCGGGATTGAGATGATTAGAACTTAGCAGTCAATTTGAATGCAACAGTTTTGAACTAATTCGTGCAGCGTGCTAATGATGCTAAACGGATTTAATAGCAATTTAGCCAGCCGTCTTGCACGATTGTGAATGTGTGGATTACATGTGCATGAGGAGGGATGTTGAGAGGGGGAGAGAGAGAGTGCACGGGGCAAGGACTCATTGAGAGTCTGTGTTGAGGTAGCCCTTGTATCGCCTACTCTGGTAGAGTTGCACATACTAGCTACAATGCAAGATATATAGCCTATTTATTTATGGACAACGTAAGGCGGCAGGTGTGTGTTGCTTTTAATCATCGAATGTTCTATCGAACGTATTTTTTATTGATATCGATTACATGTCTATTGCAATACATATCACTATCGTTTTATCGCCCAGCCCTAGCTGCTTGCCTAATTGCGCACACCTTGCGCTTTTACACACACACACACACACACACACAAGGAAATCTGCCAAATGTGCTCTATCTCTCTTTGTTCTATCTGTCTCTTTGGCATCTCATGTTCTCTTCTTCCTCTCTTCCTCTATCTCTCTCTCTCTCTCTCTCTCTCTCTGTCCATCTCTCTGTGTCCCTCACGTCCTCCTTTTTAAATGTGAGGTCAGCTTTTTCAGATGGGATCAAACGTCTGACCTTTAGCTTTGATGACTGGGAGCGGGGGCCGAGCTTTTGATGGACAGCACTGCTTGTTGCCGTGGAGCCTGTTGTCCGTGGGGCTGGACTCAGTGGTCAGTGATCGGCCTGTTTATCCTGGACAAGCCAGAGCCTCTTCACCACTCCCTCCCTCCCTCCTTCTCCCTTCCTCTTTTGTTCCTTTCCCTCCATTTCTTACTCCCCCTCCTTTTTTTCTTTCCCTCTATCATCCCTCTATCTTTCCTTCCCTCTTACACTCTCTCTCACTTCACTTCCACCCATGCTTACTCTACCTCTCTTTTTGATCTTTCCCCTCTCTCACACACTTTTCCATTCCCTCTCTTTCTCCTCCTTCTCCTCTCTCTCTTTCTCTTTCCCTCCCTCTCTCCGTCCCTGTCTTTCTCTCTCCCTCCCTCTCTCTGTCTCTCTATCTTTCTCTCTCCCTCCCTTTTTCTGTCTGTCTATCTCTCTCTCTCTCTCTCTCTCTCCTTGAGAACTACACTTACCAGCATGCAGTGGATGCTGTTGCCTCTCAGGTCGGCATCAGGCGCCTGCAGCAGTCTCCAGTCGCGGCCCTTGTTGTAAGTGATGTAGGTCTTCACCTGGTTCTCCTGCTTCTTGTTTGCCAGGAACATGCCTTTAATTCCTGCCACCTGGGAACAGAGAGAGAGAAAGAGAGGGAGAGAGAGAAAGGAACATGCCTTTAATTCCTGCCACCTATGAACAGGGGATGAAGGGGGAAGAGAAAAATACAGTATGTTTACTCTAACAGCTAAAAGACATAAAGAGACCCCCAGAGAGAGAGAGAGAGAGAGAGAGAAACAAGAGAGAGAGAGAGAGAGAGAGAGAACAAGAGAGAGAGATTTTGAGATTTTAACGCATTCTTTATTGGTTTACAAAAACACTGACAGATTCACACAATTAAAATATTTGTATAGGATTGTGTTAAAAGGATAGAGAAAAAAAGAGATAGAGAGATAGATGGAGAGAGAGATATTCATACCCCTAGAGTGAGGGAAATCAGTGTGGAGGAAAAACATATTGACTCCACAGTAAATACAGAGAGAAGACTGAACGAGTGGAAAAAGAGAGAGAGAGAAAAAATGGATGGGGTAAATATACTAAATTATTTGAAAGTTTTCAGTTTACACACACACACACACACAGCTCAACATGCAGCTTGCAGTTTACACACGAAACACAGCTCAACATGCAGCGTGTTGCCTGCGGCTCTGTGTATGTGTGGTCAGACTGTGTGCATGTGGTCAAGCACTGTGTGCGTGTGGGCAAGCTCTGAGTGTGTGTGGTCAAGCCTTCCCCTCTCTCTTTCTCTCCCCGAGGCCTCTAACAAAGACCTATTAGAGTCTCACACACACACAGCCCAGATCACTAGATTTTCACCAGGCTACGCACATCCAGCCAGCTGCAATTTGTGACTGTCCCGGACTTAAGTGGCACCCGTTCCTTGAGGCCAAGCCACCACACGCAGTGCTGGGGAGGAAGAGGCGGAAGAGGAGTAAGAGGACCCCACCACGCGCCTTGTGAATAATTGATGTACACGTCGATCTTGCCGAGGGGTGAGATTTTAGCATATGCTGCGAGTGTGCGTGCGCCCTCGTAATCCGAGAGTCGGGAGTCGGGTTGGTGACCTCAATC
Source organism: Alosa alosa (assembly GCF_017589495.1). Classification (NCBI taxonomy): domain Eukaryota; kingdom Metazoa; phylum Chordata; class Actinopteri; order Clupeiformes; family Clupeidae; genus Alosa; species Alosa alosa. The sequence continues at coordinate 24,315,060 of NC_063195.1, read as the reverse complement.
AGGCTGCTAGATCCTCTTCCTCCATTTTGTCGAGGCCAAAGAGGAGTGTACTCCAGAGGGGGGGGGGGGTGGGGTATCAACACTTTAATTATTTGATTGGGCGATAGCCCTAAAGGCAGCCACCGATCTAGCGAACAAGCGAAAGAGAGAGAAAGAGAAGAGAGAGAGAGAGAGAGAGAGAGAGAGAGAGAGAGAAAGAGCAAGGGATATTCTTATCCCCAGGCTCCTACTCTTTCTACCTGTGTACTACGATACATTCCAATATGCTGTCAGAAGTTGCACCTGACAGAGCTGATATGCGGTGCGTCTGACTACTAACAGACACTGTCTATATTTAGCGTTGTCGACAGATGGCCGACGCACGGCTGAGACTGGACAGTGCCGGCCGCGTCTGAGACAGGCAACTGCGACGTGACAGCACAGGAAACAGAGTCACTACAGAGACATGAACGAGCCAATCACGTCAGCGTCAGCTCCCAAACTGGCTTGTTTTCGCCAGCTTCACCTTACTGTACTCATATCAGCAGTTCACTACCCACGTTGTTTTCGTTTATCCTCTTTTAGTTGACAAGCAGCTGAACCGGCTCGCGGTTGTTCCAAACTTAAACAGCGGGGGCAGCCTTCTCAACTCTGCCTCTGGTCTGCTTTGCGCTGTACTGCGGTGGCTCTCAAATGTAAATTCTCCCAGTTTCTCTCTCTCTCTCAATCTCCCTCTCTCTCTCTTCTCAAACAGTGTTCAGAGGTTAATGCAAACAAGGCTCGGAGTGAGCCATGCAAAATGAGGTTTGATTGTAATGGCTGTGTGTGTGTGTGTGTGTGTTTGTGTGTGTGTGTCCATGTGTCCGTACCTCATAGAGGTCAATCATGACATTGCCCTCGGGCCCCATGCTGCTCATCACGTTCTCCAGGGCCAGGGTGTAGTAGACGCCGCCGGACTCCGACACGTACAGATTGAAGGTGTCGTTCTGGTTCCACTCCTGCACTGCTGCCACAACCCGCTTCTCATCCGTGCTGATCACGTGCAGGTCCTGGGGCACACACACACACACACACACACACACACACACACACACACACACACACACACACAGACACACACAGACACACAGACACACACACACATTAATGTATATTAAGGATGCACTCACACTAGGCATGATTGCTCCCTCCCTTCTCATTGGCCAGCTCCCTCACTGCACTGACCAATCCGGGCCAGAGCACATTGTCGTGTCATTGTGCTCTGATTCAAACATGGGTTTGTATCTTTACCTACCATTCTCCATTTTGTTGTTTATTAAATCTACAACTATGCTTGATTACTGTCCGAAAACCCACATGGAGATGGTCTGTAATACGCATACTGTATAGAGCTAAAATAAAATAAAATGCCATAAAATGACATTTTTGTTTCATAAAATGACACAACGCCCTTCAAGGAGCAAGCAAACATACTTTTTTCCCCCCGTGTGGGGGACCATAGGGACCATAATTAGGTGTGTTGACATACTCATTTGGATACCTGATTTTCAGGAAGCATAGCCCACAGATGTTGATGACTGTGTGTACTGTATAATGTGCTAGTCTGTGTCGCTTCTCAGTTTTTAACACTACTGCGTTGCTCTTTCTGTTGTTGTTGAGCAGTTTCCAGCCCACTGCTCCGACACATCCATGGCCCTTTGGAGGGTCACTGGCCAGCTGTGGTCAACAAGCCAAAGATTAACACAATGTGTGTTAACATAATCCCCTCATAACAGAAAAAGGACAACATCTCAACCAATTTGTTTTTGCGTGTTTTTTTTTTTTTTTTAGTAAACACATACCCGTGAACTTGCGCCAACCCAAACTCTGAATAATTCATTGTGCATGCTAATGTCCCAAACACTATTTGCCAAATAAAACTGTATAACAACAAAGTATACATACACACACATACATACACACGCACATACACACACACAAAACAAACTCTAAATTGTAATAAAATCAAAGGACTTCTCCTCTCCTGTGAGGTTGACTTTTTAAGCTTTTATTTGACTGTGTGTGCGTGTGTGTGTGTGTGTGTGTGTGTGTGTGTGTTTTATTTTTTACAATTTAAAACAGCTACTTCTCAGAGGGAGCTAGAGGGAGAAAGAGAGCGAGAGAGAGAGAGAGAGAGAGAGAGAGAGAGAGAGAGAGAGAGAGAGAGAGAGAGAGAGAGACCAGAGCACAGACACCAGATTATCCTGCTGAGGCTCAATCATATTAATAATGAACACCAAACCCCATTTACACACACACACACACACACACACACACACACACACACAGCCACCTTGCCTGCTGCCCATGCCGCCTCCTAACACTCTTTTATTACTTTTCAAATCAGTGTGTGAGCTAGTCAGGAACCATACCCATCTCATCTGTATGTGTGTGTGTGTGTGTGTGTGTGTGTGCATGTGTGTGTGTGTGTGTGTGTGTGTGTGTGTGTGTGTGTGTGTGTGTGTGTGTGTGTGTGTGTGTGTGTGTGTGTGCATGTGTGTGAGTGTGTGTTTCTGTGTGTGAGTGAGTGTGTGTGTGTGTCTGTATACAGTGTGTGTGTGTGTGTGTGTGTGTGTGTGTGTGTATGTGAGCATGTGTGTGTGTGTGTGTGGGCATGCTGGTAATATGGGCATCTCATCTACCACAGGCTGTGCCCTGCGCTGCTGGGGGCGGCGGTATGAAAGGACACAGGGGTAGAGGGGGGTCCAGCAGGGACGGGGAAGAGACACACGTTTAATTGACACCGGTGAGAGATGGGGCGCTCCAAGGAGCGAGAGAGCAAGAGAGCGAAAAAAAGAAAAGAGAGAAAGAAACAAGGTTGGGGGGTATTGTATCAGTGGCGTTAGTGCCAGACTGCAGTGGCGGAGTGTGTGTGTGTGTGTGTGCGTGTGTGTGTGTGTGTGTGTGTGTGTGCGTGTGTGCGTGTGCGTGTGTGTGTCTGTATACAGTATGTGTGTGTGTGTGTGTGTGTGTGTGTGTGTGTGTGTGTGTGTGTGTGTGTGTGTGTGTGTGTGTGTGTGTGTGTGTGTGTCTGTATACAGTATGTGTGTGTGTGTGTGTGTGTGTGTGTGTGTGTGTGTGTGTGTGTGTGTGTGTGTGTGTGTGTGTGTGTGTGTGCATGTGTGTGTGTATGATTGTGTGTAAATGTGTGCAAGTGTCCTTTGGTGGCTTTCAGTCTTCAAGGCTGTCAGGGAGCAAATGCAAGTCCATATACAAGCCAGAACATAGATGCTGTGTGTGGTGTGTGTGTGTGTGTGTGTGTGTGTGTGTGTGTGTGTGTGTGTGTGTGTGTGTGTGTGTGTGTGTGTGTGTGTGTGTGTGTGTGTGTGTGTGTGTGTGTGTGTGTGTGCGTGTGTGTGTACCTGCCATGAGCATTCCATGTCAAAATGGCACAGCGAGTGCAAGTGATCGAGGGCGTTACCTTGGGCAGAGTATATTTCGGGAGCCTCATCGGGGTGAACACGTCCCGCTGCGATGACACGTAGTAGATGGTCCTCCCACCCGTGGTAACCTATGATAACGACACACAGGGGGGGAAGAGAAGCCGCCTCGCAATCTGCATGTTTTACATTGTGATTGCAGTAGCTATTAAATACCACCACCATCATCATCAACAACAACAACAACAACAACAAGAGCAAAAACAACAAGGACAACCAAACTTTAGTCAGCATGGGCTCAAGAGATACTGATTAAGCTCACCTAATCAAAGATGATGTATGTCAGGCAGTCTAATCAAACATTATTAACATTCGATAGAGGCTACACATGCCTGAAATCCCACTCTACTGCACATCTGCTAAAAAAACAAGTATGCTATGCTAATGCTAATAAAGTACATGATACACATTTATATACATATTTGCTATTTGATACACTAGATAGATAGATAGATAGATAGATAGATAGATAGATAGATAGATAGATGGTTCCACATACCTGAACAAACACATACTCGTCCTGGACCACCAGGGAGTTGGGGTCAATGTAGCCGGGGAACGGCTTCCCCTTGTTGCCGTCAGTGCAGTTCTGCAGCTTACAGGTGACATACAGGGCCTCTGTGGGCCAGAGGAAGGGAAGGAAATGAAATAAAGGAGAGAGAGGTAAGAAAGGGGGAGGACAAATGGCCACAGAAGAGAGGTAAACATCGAGTAAGAGAGCAGACAGAAATACTCTGCAGCAGTTGGGAATCCAACCGGCGTCATCTGCTTCCGATGTACATCACCGCAGCCTTAATGAGGGGATAGTTGAGGCCAGTGCTATCAGTGAGGGACACTTTTCTGCAGATTTACTCACAGCACTGGGTTATGGCTCCATTACTGTAAATGGGATGGGTCTTCAGAGGGCTGTGGTGTGTGTGTGTGTGTGTGTGTGTGTGTGTGTGTGTGTGTGTGTGTGTGTGTGTGTGTGTGTCCAAGCATGGAATGGGATGGGTCTTAACCCTTAAAGGAGTGTCACACGGTGTGAAATGTTGAAAATGAACATTCTAAAAAAGAATATCTGGGTTCATTGAATTCAACATAGAATTTTAGAACCTTCAATTGTTCGGAACTTAGAACGTTCAAAAACCTACACCTTTAAGGGTTAAGAGCCTGAGGGCTGTGGTGTGGGACTATGGGGAAGGAGAGCTGGAGATGCTGACTGCCTTTCTGTCCCTCAGCAGGGGATGGAGGCTGAAGGGTAGAATGCCTCAGGAGTTAGCCTCTGTTCTCTATAAGCACTTTCAGATATAACCTCCGGAGTATATGCGGAGATTTGTCAAACGGAGGTCCTACCCTTCGGATGATTCAAATATGATGCTAAGCTGCGGACCTTATACTGACCTTATACGGACCTATGTGTGAACAACATACACGCACATTACAGAAACTCTGTGTGGTTGTCGAGTGAGGGGTGGGGGCTTGTAGAGTTCACAAGATGTGAGATATGACGCAGAATATATGCGGCCACTGTCACAGGTGCTGTTTGTTTACAAAGTGTATGCATTATGTAGGCTAAAGAAGAAAAATCTATTGTGTGTAGGCTAATACTTGAAGTAGTCACGTAAGTGCACACTTGAAATTGACCTACAGTATTTGTATGTGTGCTTCGAATAAACACATTTATCTGTTTTCAACGTTATGCAGCAGAATTAGTTGGCTATGGAACCCCAAATCTGGTTTGCGTTGGAGAGAGAGCATGCACAAACTTTATGGTAGGCTACCAGCCAATTCAGTAGGCTAACTCAAGACTTCAAGGCCATCATATACAACATTTTTAAGCATGTTTAACGTTAACGTTTTTTTCATGGTTTATTTTTTCCAAAGCATCCTCTTCTCATGTGTCTATTGCATTTACGTAAGGAGCTTGGAACAAAGTTTGGTTTTCTTCGTTTTCATTTTCTCTAGGCATATTTATGCTCAACAAATATCAGCGAACTCAGCAGTGAGGTCATGAGAAGGCTATCAACGAACAGAAAACCGACTGTGTTGGCTAACAATTTATTAAATACTCCTGTTAGTGTCGTCACCGACGTCGCTGTAGGCTACTGCCTATTCAGCGCTTTCTGCTTATGATGATTCAGTCGTTTGAATTTGTTTGGCCTTGTGATGCAGTTGTAGGCTACATCAACGTGTCTCTTGCCGTTCCCTTCATGTGTTCTTTTAAAATGTTGTATGCCCTCATGGACAGTAGCTCCGTGATGTCTGCATCTTTCCAGGTCGGAGATTTTCTGGACAGCACTATGCCACTCCATCATAACACTGGCATCTAACCACATGGACGCACGAAAGAAACGTCACCAAAACGCCCTCTAACTAGGTGTGAATTTTAACCGCATGTTCTACGCTTCATTCAGACACAGCACATTTACATAATGTCCGGAGGAAATACTAGGGGGGGAGTATTAGAACAACCGGCTAAATTCGGACTTCCATATGACCGGTTATGTCGTTCAGATATACGTTCCCCATATTTGTCGTTCCCCACCGTTTAACATCCGCAGTACCTCCGGTCTTACACGTATGTCTGTGTATGTTTGTGAGTTTCTTTTATGACTGTGTGTGTGTGTGTGTGTGTGTGTGTGTGTGTATGAGTGCATGTGTGTGTGTGTGTGTGTGTGTGTGTGTGTGTGTGTGTGTGTGTGTGTGTGTGTGTGAAAGAGAGAGAGAGAGAGTGTGTGAGAGTCTGTGAGTGTCCTTTGTGCGTGTGTGTGTGTGTATGTGTGTGTGTGTCTATGTTTGATCAATAGTGTGGGATGCCACTGACAGGCCTAGCTTCTCTCCCTCTCCCCACTGTTTGCTGCTGCTGATGCTGGGGGCCTTTTCTGTATGTGTGACTTTGTATGGTTGCCAAGCAGCTTGTGTGTGTGTGTGTGTGTGTGTGTGTGTGTGTGTGTGTGTGTGTGTGTGTGTGGTGTGTGTGTGTGTGTGTGTGTGTCTGTGTGTGACAGAGGGAGGGACAGAAAGAGTGAACTGCCTGAATACGGTATTATGCTCACATCTCTTTCTCCTCACCCTCTTTCTGTCTCCCTCTATCCCTTTTTCTCTGTGCCTCTCTGACTCACACACTTTCATTCTGTCGTTCTTTGTTCTCTCGCTCTCTCTCTCCACCTTGGCACCCCCTTCCGTATCTGGGCTCTCTTCCACTCATTCAGCTCTCCCTTCATTCCAAATCTGTCTCCTGTCCAGAATACTCCCTCTTTCCTCAGTCGGCCATTTTTTTCCCCCGTTGCTGTCATTGTGTGCCTCTCATTAGACTGATGCTTATTGCTGTCGTTATTGTTGTCTTCTTTCGTCTTTGGATGTTTTAGGAAAACATATGGAGCTTTGAGATTAACAGTGATACCCTGCCTGCCACAAAGGTTGTGACTGATGCTTTTGGCTTAGCTCTTTCCCCTTGCTTTAGACTCTCTCTCTCTCTCTCTCTCTCTCTCTCTCTCTCTCTCTCTCTCTCTCTCTCTCTCTCTCTCCCTCTGTATCATTGGTATGACATTGCCATCGTCTGTCTCTCTCTCTCTCTCTCTCTCTCTCTCTCTCTGCACTCATGCATCTTCATTTTTTTTCTCCCGTTTCTTTCTTTCTTTGTTTTTGTCTGACCCTCTCTTTCTCTTCATCTCTCTTCTCTCAGTCTATCATTCTCTCTGCTTTCCTATTCTCTCCTGTGTGTTTAAAACATGAGCAGACAGACAGACAGACAGACACACACACAAACAAGCACACGCACACGTAGACGCACACGTAGACGCACACACACACACACACACACACACACACACACGTTAATTGTCACAAAAGCAAATAAAAAAAAAATAGCCATTGCTTGTACACAAATAAAATTAGAGGAGAAACGGTGTAGGTGTTGGTCCGTTTTGTGTTGTGGTGAGGGCATCAGGGGAATTCCATTTAGGGGACTTAGAGCACTCACATGGTGGAGTGAACATAGCTTGCTGCCAATTTGATTGTTAAGTCCGACGTCACGGGCCCAACAACTTTTTTGTCTAAAATGGTTTACTGGCACATCCAGCCGGTTTTCACCACCTGGAAACCTTGTCACCATCACCTCTGTTTTAGTGAGGGTAAAAAAAAATCACTTATCCTAATTCTAACAGAGTAATACGTAAGTCTACTGTAGCAGTGCAGTCAGATGATATACTGTAGCCCAATTAAGAGTAACGTCCAGGTCTCTGCAATAGATAGGACAGAATGTATAATAGAATGACTATTTTCGTATAGGCTATTCTGAATAGCGAAAAAAATATTTTCTTTCACTGTCTATGTACAACAAAACAAGCAGCACTGATAATAGGTGGACCCAGAAAGATAATTATCGGCACATTATTGCATCATGACAACCGGATAGACAGGTGTTGGAATCTTCTCCCAAGATTACCAAGTGTCTCCTGCTCCTCAAATGTTGAGTTTGTTAAATGATGGTCTCTTTGGGGTAGATACTTACTGTAGTATAGAAGGACCCTACAGTGGCTATACCGTTTGCTCTTTAGTTCACTTTTTTGTTTTTTCGTTTCTCTTCGACTAGACTGTAGTCACTCAGCCCGTCGGTGAGGATCTGTCTCTGCTTTGTATCTCTGACAGTGTAGATATACTCTTGCTAATTTATATGACCAGATAGTCATATCTAATGTTCCAAATCAGATTGCTTTTGTTTTTTTATTGTTAATTTGATAACAGTAACTTGGATTACATTGGGAAGCAGTGCTGTTCTGGATACAATCTGTGGCAGGGGTTATTAGTGAATTAGTTAGTTTCAACTGAGACCAACTGAGATCGGGGACTGGACTTAGGGCTGGACTTCTTGAATATCCCCTGGGGATCAATAAAGTATCTATCTATCTATCTATCTATCTATCTATCTATCTAGGGATGAGTTCATGGGACTGAACTGCTTTAGAATGTTTTGAATTTTGGGGGCTTAACTTTAGATGAATAGTAAGTTTTTCTTGTTGAAAGAGTATTCTCTCTCTCCATCTCCATCTCTTTCTATCCCTCTTTCTATTCCACTGCATTCTCTCATTCGCTCTCCTCCACTGTCTCTATAAGCCCTAGTTCCCTCTGCACTTTCACATTCTTGATCTGACAAATAATGAATCTTATAGTCAGAGGGCCTGGGCCCTAATGAAGTGGGCACAATCTTCTCTCCGTTTAGTTCTTCTGGGCTTCCTCTCTCTCTCTCTCTCTCTCTCTCTCTCTCAGACACACACACACACACACACACACACACACACACACAGGGATTTACATCTTAATGAGAGGGGATACGTGGAGCGAGAGGGTTCTCTAGAACAATTGGCTATTCTTTTTCTTTTTTTGTGCAGGAGAAGGAGTGTCTGAGCATTTGAATTGCATCTGCATTACCCGGTGTCTTAAAACATGCGCTGCTTTGATCAGGCCAACAAAGGCAGACACACACACACACACACACACACACACACACACACACACACACACACACACACACACACACACACACACACACACTCATACTACACAGAGTATAGAAAGAGGGTTAACAATGGGAGGGAAGAATAAAACAGAGAGATGAGTGGTTATTCGTGTTGTTTCTTTCTGAATGAAGGTGGTGCGGTACTCACGTGTTTCTGAGACGCTGGTCTCCAGGTGAATGAGTCCCGCCTCTTTGTCCACTCCCATCTTTGACCTGTGCAACACACGTCGATGAGAGGGGAGTTATGAAATTCACATGGCTGCCCCACAACGCCACCCCCGCCCCCAGTCTCATTCATCTTTTCAAACACACACACACACACACACACACACACACACACAACCAAACACACACACAAACACAAACACACACACACACACTCTCTCTCTCTCTCTCTCTCTCACACACACAACAAAAATGTTCTTTAAGGACCTAGTCATTTTTACAAATTGGTCTAATATTGATCTAGTGCCTGGATCCTTAGTTCTACAGCATGTGTTGGACTCTTTATTGCCTTCATTGGTTAGGCACGAGGACTGAGAGGGTGGGTCACTATCAGGGTCAGATCCAATCAGAGACAGACTAGGGACAGGTCCTCACAGAATACAGGTAGTGGTAAAACACAAGAATGCTCACTGGACCCAACTTGTAATGTGAATCACGTGTATTATATTATACACTGTATATGGTGTATATTTATATCCTTGGGGTCAATTTGACCCCAAGCAACATTTAACATCATAAAATATATGGTTCACTTTTTTTTTTTTTTGCTTCATGTTTCTTGACTTTTCCTCAATTGAAGGGTACAACAGAGTTAGCATGACATTTGTACAATAATATGTTTTCAATGTCCTATACAAATATTTTGTACATTGATGTTCCTTGGGGTCAGTTTGACCCCAGCTGTATGAAACATAGGATACATGAATATTTGACACATTATGGATATTATTATTTGAACAGTATGAGAACATATTGTTATTATCATTATTACATACACAAGTACTTATTACATATTAGTCATTTTGGCAGGACTGTATAAGTCAAAAGGGGAAGCAACAGCAAACATTTGGGCTGCTGACACTGGATGGGCAATATTGCCAGCCAGGGTTCCAAGGTTCATAAAGGGGTGTGGGGGGGTGGGATTGTTTTGTAGGGCTTTTGATGGTGGTTATTACACTCTTGTTAAGTATCTGTAACAATATGAATTATAAGTGTCGGTAAGATTTGAGGATAACACAAGGGATATATATATATATATATATATATATATATAGCCAAGGACTGTTATCGACTGTGTACTTTTTTTCTTCAAATGGACAAATGAAAGCTCTTCAGATATTTACTACATCTACTACATCTTCTTTTTCCCTGTCTAACCAGAAAAGAAATCACAAACCTGTCAGCAATAGTACCACACAGACACACACACACACACACACACACACACACACACACACACACATATATCATCTCACATCTCATATCACATATATACTCTAACTGCGGTAGAGAATGTGAATGAGCGTATCCAAATGGCTTCTCTCGGCCCCTGCTCCCCTGTTCCAGGCCTTTACGGCCCACTCTGGACCACAGGCGCAGCTCTGTACAGCTGAAGCAGCACGCCACCGAGGGGCCCCCACGGACTTCTACACGGCCCTCATTACCTGTGACAATACTTTCCCCGGGAAGGAGATGTGTCTTGACATCATTAAAATATATATAGAAAGAGAGATGGAGTGGGAGAGAGAAAATGAGATGGAGGGAGAGAGAGAGAGAAAGAGAGAGAGAGAGAGAGAAATAGAGTGAGAAAGACGGATAAAGCCCACAAGGCACCCGACGGTATACTTTCTCTCTCTTTTAACTTTCTGAAGGGAAGCTGAATCATTACGATGTGAAATATTTATCACAGACATTTTTTATACACCTACATGTATATATATATATATATATATATACATGTATATATATATATACATGTATATATTTCTGTCATGGCTGCAAACTCACACAGCAGAGGAATGGAGCTGTGAATATCCTGAGGATTAATTAGGCTCCTTACTGGTGGTATTGGGAGATTTCCCATCTAAAAAACATTTGTTACACACAGTGCTCCTGTCTGACCTAATTCTACTCCTCCTTTGCACATTTTTATCCAGATGCTCAAGTGAACCCAACCATGTGCTGCTTGTCCGGTTGGTGGTTGTCTGTATGAGTGTGTGTGTGTGTGTGTGTGTGTGTGAGAGAGACAGAGAGAGACAGAGAGAGAGAGAGAGAAAGAGATTGTGTGTGTGCGGGAGAGAGAGAGATAGAGGGAGAGAGACAGATAGACAGAGAGAGAGAGAAACAGAGAGAGAGAGACAGGCAAAGAAAACATGCTAAGACTGCTTATTTGATCTATTTGTCCCCCCCTTCACTGCACATCTTGCTATTAATGCTATCTTGTGCCTTTCCATTTCCCCAATCCCAGCCTCCCACTGCCTGCTCTTTGTGCAGAGACAGTGGAGGCAGCAGGCTACAGGAACATCGCTCTGTTTGCTGCTCTCCTGCTTCCCAGCTGAGAGAAGATAGAACACAGGTGATGATTACATTTTAAGAGGTGACAAGTTATTTAAAGCTGAATATCCGATGACAGCAGTGAACGCAGAGATATGATGCCGTGGGCTTTTTTCATGTTTCATGTTTATGTTGTTTGATATTTGCTACAGTAATTCAAAGTATTGTATTAGTGGCATAAGCTACAGTAGATCTGCACACAAACACACACGCACGCACGCACTCACACACGCACACACGCGCACACACACACACCTACAAACACACACACACACACGCACACACACACACACACACACACACACACACACTTCAGTTGATCAACGTTCAGTTGACCTCATAGTACTTGCTGCTCACAAGGGTGGATAAGCAGTGGCTGAACTAGGAGCACAACATAAAAGGACCTAAGTTGATGAAGTCTTCTCACACCCAACCCCCAGCCCCCCAGCCACCACCCCATACCAAAAAAAGGTTCCCCCTTTCTCCAAAATTAACCTCATTCCAGTCCTCAGGTAGGCAGCAGCAGCAGCAAGCCCTGAAGGCCTCTCCTCTCCACTTCTCTCCACTCCTCTCTTCTCCCATCTATTCTCCTCTCCTCTCTTCCCCTCCCCTCTCCTCTCCTCCACTCTCCTCTCCTCCTCCCCCTCTCCTCCCCTCCTCTCCTCTCCTCTCCTCTCCTCTCTTCCCCTCCTCTCCTCTCCTCCCCTCCCCTCTCCTCTCCTCCCTCTCTCCTCTCTCTCTTCCCCTCCCCTCTCCTCTCCTCCCTCTCCTCTCCTCTCCTCCCCTCTCCTCCCTCTCCTCTCCTCTCCTCTCCTCTCCTCCCCTCTCTCCCTCTCCTCTCCTCTCCTCTCCTCTCTTCCCTCCCTCTCCCTCTCCTCCCCTCTCCTCCCCTCTCCTCTCCTCTCCTCCCCTCTCCTCTCCTCTCCTCTCCTCACTCCCTCCCCCTCCTCTCCTCCTCTCTTTCCCTCTCTACTCCTTTCCACTCTTATCTGTTCTATCCTGTCCTTTCCTCACTGCTCTACTTTGACAGTTTCCCTCCTCATGGAAATGTTTGGCAGTGCTGCTTCTTCGACTTTAAAAAAAAAGCACCAGCAGCAGCAGAAGAAGAAGACACCCCTTTCTGTATTCCACCACGTGCGAAGCAGGGTACACACACACACACACACACACACACACACACACACACACACACACACACACACACACGTCAAACACAATACACATGCATGAAAATAAGCTGTGACAACAGCTCAAAGTGGTGCAGCATAAGAAAGCAAGTGGCTTGTAATCTCAGCATGACACTGGCGAGGAATATATTTCACATAATAAGTCATATCCTGGGCAGAGTATTTTATAACATAGGCATACACAAATACTCTCTCTCACAGACACACACACAGACACACACACACACACACACACACACACACACACACACACACACACACACACACACACACACACACACACACACACACAAACAAACACACACACACACACACACACACCTGCATGTGTATCTTGCATACTAGATATTTTCCATGTAAGTGCTTTAGTAGGTGGTGATGTAGTATGAAAGAAGAGAATGTTTGAAGTACAAAGTATTAAATAATAGCTCACACAGTGACCATACACAGTGACTATAAAGACAAAGACTGATCCATGGAATGTAAAGTCTTTGAAGTACAGTCATCGGTTAAAGTCCAAAATGATTGTAAATAGTATTAGTATTAGTATGTAAAGAGGGTTACGCCTGTGACAGGTGTGACACCTGTGCCAGTCACAGGATAGCTTAAGTAGGGATCCATGCAGGGCTGACATACAGCTCTTTAGTGTCATCTCTGTGGTGGGTCGTCAGAGTTTCCAAAAGCTAAGAGCAAAGACACCGAGACTTTGCATGGTATGAAATATATATATATATATATATATATTATAATGTGACCCAAATATGATTGGAAAACAAACTTTTCATTTGGCAGTATGTGTGACGATACAGCCACACATTTACCCGAGCCCATCCCCAAGGAGTGAGTGATTGAGTGAGTGAGTGAGCGAGTGAGTGAGTAAGTGAGCGAGTGAGTGAGTGAATGAATAAATGTGTGTATGTCGGTTTCTGCGTTTGTGTGTGTGCATTTGTTTGAGAGACCAAAAGAGAGAAGTGTCTCAGGTCTCAGTGAGTGAGTGTGTGTGTGTGTGTGTGTGTGTGTGTGTGTGTGTGTGTGTGTGTGTGTGTGTGAGGAGATGTTTTGTTTATCCTTAATGTGCTGAGTATTATAAATGGAAGGACCTGTAAAAGCATGTGAGCCACATAGACCTGTCACCTTATTAATGACTCTTCCCAGAGTATTTGGATCTTGTTTTCCTTGCATTCAGATCCAAATAAAAGCATTCAAATGTGTATGT
>NC_063195.1:24263640-24296140 GCF_017589495.1 Alosa alosa | reverse complement strand
TCAGTTGTCCATCAAATAGAAATGTCCTCCATGGTAAAGAAAAGGCTTGCCAGTGTCTCTTACCATCTATGGAAATAACTAAGCCCAATTACTCCTGTCAACGGAAGTCCATGAACATCTTTCAGATACACAATGCTGTGAATCATGTCTTCCTTGATTACCACATTTACTGCAAAGCCACAGGGGTCCATTAGACAAAAATATTTTTTGAGCACCATTGTTTTTTGAGTGATGTAACACACTCCAACTAATTCATAAGTGCATGGACAGACATGTGGCTATGATCAGTGGGTTTTATTATGATTGTGTGGCATCTTAACATGGAAATGTGTACCACATACAACTTCATTAAAAACAAAAACACATCCTGTGCTTGAGACAGCTGACACAGGTAAATATTACTCACACATAGAGACCTTGAGCATGCTGCTCTCCCTTGCCCATTAGGAGTGACTCATTGTAGGTGTTTAGTCAAACATTATCTTTGGAATTCATCCTTTAGAATTCTCGAAGTGCCATTAAAAAAATATATAAAAATAAATAAGAGAGAGAGAGAGAGAGAGAGAGAGAGAGAGAGAGAGCTCTTTATCCATGAGGGAAAAGCTTTCTTTAGGGTCAAATGCCAACTTGGCATATGTGCACCTAAAAAATATGTTTTATTCCATCTTGAACACTATGTTACGATCTGTAGTTGTCACCATACAAAAAATACAAATAACTAGAAATGCAATTCTGAGGAATTACACGGGGGATGCAGTCTGCTGGTTAGGGTGTTGGTGGGGCTGTTGAGCTTGCTGCTAGCTGGTTGGTAGAGTAATTGTGATACCTGCAAAGGTGCTTTTGGAGTAACCAAATTTGAATCTTGTGTGACATGGCATTATTCAGTTATCACACTCAAGGTGTTTTTGACCTTGACATTTGACCTTCAACCTCAACTTCAAATCACTTCATCTTTGAGTCCATAAAACACTGCACTAAATTTGAAGCATGTACGTCAAGCCGTTCTGGAGATATAATGCTGAATGCATGAGATATGGCTGGGACTTTTATTTTGACACACAGGAAACACTTTAACAGGATGTGTAGTTCAGGTAGAGCTAGATTGTATGCTTAGAAGCTGAGACAGTTGGAATCCTCACAGGTGACACCTGTGCCAGTGTTCTGATTAGCTTGGGAACTGCTCTGAGAACTACTTAACGAGCGCAGCTGGCTCTATTATGACATCACAGCCCCCCATTCAAGTCTATGGGGAAAAATACACTTTTAATTACAAATATCTCAAAAAGTATAAACTTCTCAAAAATGAAAAACGGATAGGATGGTAAAGCCTTGGAAGATCTACGGAACGGTGTTTCAACCAAATGTGTACGTTAAGCGGATTGGGCTGAATAGCGCGCACAAAAAGGTAAAAAGAAAAATAATAATAAGAAGAAGAATCCGGATTTCAATAGAGTGGATGCATCCCCTCTAACAAACAAACAAACCACAACCAAAACAAAACAAAACAACAAAACAAAAAAAACTCTGGGCAGCTTGACAGCCTCTCCCATGTGGACATGACATGACAATGACTGAAGTTTTCTGCCCAACCAGTGAGACAGAAGGACACCCAGGACCCCTCAGGCATGACATTTAGGCCAACAGAATGGAGCGCGCTGGGTATGTGTGTCTGTGTTATAATGTATGTGTGTGTGTGTGTGTGTGTGTGTGTGTGTGTGTGTGTGTGTGTGTGTGTGTGTGTGTGTGTGTGTGTTGCATGTCCCTGTGCACATGTTTGTGTCTCTGTTTGTAAGTGAGTGTGCAAGTGAGCATGTGTGTGACAGTGCATATGTGTGTACAGCAGGAGTGAGGGGGGCAAAGTCTGTATATTGTGTGTGTGTGTGTGTGTGTGTGTGTGGGGTCTGGTCATATGGCCCTGGGCCCACGGTTGGATGCCCCCGACCCCCCCACCCTCCCCGCCCCATCTCTGACCGTATCTCCACTGGGGCTGACTCTCACCTTCTGGTCGTGGCTGTAGGCGAGAATCCAGTCCTCCTGCTCGGGGTGGAAGAGCAGGCTGAGGACGTAGAAGCTCAAGCGGTACTTCTGGTACGTGGCCCCCTCGTCCGTGCTGATGAGCAGACTGTTCTCCACCTCCGGGTCCGTCAGCAGCATGATCTGAACCACAGGGGAAGGGGGAGGGAGAGAGAGAGGAGGCAGATAGAGAGAGATAGAAAGAGAGAGAGAGAGAGAGAGAGAGAGAGAGAGAGAGAGAGATAGTCATATGAGAGACACGAGCAATGGCCACTGGCTCTGCCCAGCCAATCACAGCTTGGTCTGTGTGGGGAAAAAAATCTTGTTGACAGTGATGGTGTAACACTACAGTGTAATATTTGTGCAATGGACAGTAAATGTTGAAATGTTGAAATGTCTGACAACAGTATACAACTAATGCCTGATAACTTTTTCAGAAGATGCAGTACACCTCACATCAAGTTCATGTGTCACTATTATTCTCCAAAAAAGATGAAACAGGAAGAAAGAATGAACTGAAACTCAACCCCCACAGTTGTCAAAAAAATCCAAAGAAGCGTACCCAAACCACCTTTGAACGTGTGTCTGGATCTACCCGGTTTGAGGAGTGAAGGTAGAAACAGGTGAAAGATAACAGGAGAACAGAAGTGAGTCCGAGAAACAACATAACAGAATGCAGACAACGTCAGCATTCCACTGAGGCCATTGTGCTACTAAAGTTGCAGCAGTCTGATATCAGATAACTATCAGTGCATTGTACTGTATAAGGTTGTGTGGAGGCTTGCACACACAGACATTCAAAGAGCTATATGGAGCCACACACACACACACACACACACACACACACACACACACACACACACACACACACACACACACACACACACACACACAAGCACTTCCAACAGACAGACAGACAAGCACTTCCAATTCTGCCCCTACTGGGTGCTAATGATAAACTTTTGTAGCTGTTCAGGTCTACTGACTCAATTACATTTGTGGCTGATTATATCTTTTGATTTTTATTTTTTACTCTTTTCTTTCCCCCTTTTTTTCTAACTTGGCACAATCACCAAAAACACGGCAGATCGCTAAAAAAAAGATCAAAGCTCATGGGAAATTATAGATTTAAAGGCCTGACTGAACATAGCTGTGGGGAGAGGAGAGAATGAAGAGAGGAGAGGGGTGGGAAAGGGGGAGAAAGACAGAGAGAAAAAGAGAGAGCAAGAGCGACGGAAAGAGAGAAAGAAACGCGGCTTGAATTACCCATAGAATTTCGAACGAGGCCGACAGCATTAACAGAAGTGAGCGGAGGCTGTAATGGAGATAGCATCTAGCGGAGCGGAGCGAGATGAGGAATCATACGTTGGGAGATATCACAACAAAACAAGATGTTGGAAGCCAGGGGGGATTTCAAAGGGTTCCGTTAATGACTTTTCATCCTGTTTGTCTGTTTGGGCACTTCTCTGGGTAGCCTGGCCTATACATCGCATAACAAAATAAACAAATTAATCTCCTTTGTATCTTCGCATTCTTCAAGAAGGTGTATATGTGTGAATGTACGTTGTTTGTGTGTGTGTTTGTGTGTGTGTGTGTGTGTGTGTGTGTGTGTGTGTGTGTGTGTGTGTGTGCGCCTCAGTGTGAGTGTGTACTCGTCATCATTGTCGAGCACATGAATGTCCTCTGCCATTGTGAAGCCTTCCGAGGCAGCTCTCAGAGAGGCAGGGCCTTGTTCGGGTGATATAAACCGGCCCATTGAAGCTGTCCTCGCTTCTCGCTCAAGGCCCCATGATGGCACCACCCTCGCCTGAGACGTGAGTCGTCTAAACACATCGCTCAAAACATCCCGCAGAGTTTTGTTACTTTTTTTTTTACCTGTGCCTATCAGTTTCACTGTGACACATAGCTTATGAATTTAACCAACAGATACAGTAGGTGGACAAAAAGAAGACATGGCTGACAGATTGTGAGATAGAAAGGCACTGGACATTAATACTGAGCACAACAACATTTAGCAGTGAGGTGAACATACAATGCAATACTGTATAAGGCATAAAAACTCTGTGATATTAAACATGCGATAAACATATGATAAATAAATTAAGTGACAATGTATGATAATTATTGCTGAACAATTACTCAATTTTCAGTTGAAATCGCAATTTGAACTAATGCAATTAGGTCCGAATTCTCCCATTCGCCATACTGTAAGTCATTTTTTGCGCTACAGTTATGCAGTTATCAGTTAAATCCAGAAAGAACACAAACCAGTGTTTGATTTTGAAAGCTTTTAGCAAGGTTACTGAATAGCGAACTGCCTACAGTAAAATGATGTGTAATCACATAGGCTAACAAAGAAATGCCTTAACGAAATTTCACTTTTGCTCTGAGGTTTGTTTATAAAGAGTCGTGCTTGAGGTGAGTAGATGCATAATGTCAAACTCAGTGTTGAGAAAGTTTCAATGGCAGCTGCTTGTTATAATATCAATTTATCTACAGTATGCTATCTTGAATTTCCCCTTGGGGATCAATAAAGTATCTATCTATCTATCTATCTATCTATCTATCTATCTATCGGTTGGGTTGATCTATCTATCTATCTATCTATCTATCTATCTATCTAACGAATTTGTAGACTGACATCTGCAGTTTCGAATACAGTAGAGAGACTGGCATCAGCCACCATTAGAAACAAATCAGAGACGGGGAAAATGAACGACTATTGTGGCTCGACAGTAGTGCAGGCGTCTGCGCAAGTGTATGGATGACTTTGGTAAAGTTGGAAAGAAATGGACAGATTCTAACAAAGCAGGCTATGGGGTGATGACTTCACATCAAGTTGAAACTAAAGGTGCACAGTCGTTAAGCTCCAATATCCAAACTGTGTGATTATAACAGGGTTTTCCCTATTTAACAATGTAGACTCACTGATAAAGTAATGTCGGGAAATATGCCACCTTGTGACACTGTAATGGAAAAAAAGAAAACGGTATCAGCACCAAATGTGATACTGTAATGTTCATTTGTAACGTTCTGTGTAACCTACATGTATTTTGAATTAGGCCTACTGCCGACATCAAGCAATATGCTGTTTCACCTTGTAGTGGCGCTCGACCTTAATACAGCCCTCAGACATGTGTATCTGGAAAGGTGCTTAAGTCAGTGGCAGAATGCACGCAAGAGTTGTATGCATAGAAAACACTCAGGATTTTGGAGCAGCTCCACCCAAAGTGCGTTTATGGCTTCATGGCGTGTAAATGACAGACTTAAGTGAAGGGCAGAATATGTGCAGGCTGAAAAGTGCTTAGTTGCGCGCTTTTTTGACTTACGCACCCTTATGCACATATGAGAATTTGTCCCATCCCACTGCGCAAGAGACCTATTTTGGACGTCCAGCGCCAGATGACGTCTTTTTTCCTGACGTCCAGTACTGACATCCACAGGACTTCTGTATAACGTCCAAAATAGGTTACATAGTCCTATTGACGTCCAAATGGGCAATAAAGACATGATCTGTATGTCCATCAGACGTATAATGACGTCTAATGTTTAGTGGGATAGTTAATTGCAAAGGTTGCAATTAATAATGCAGCTTACAACTCTGTCCCAATGGTTAATATCACTGTTATGCTAATGCCCGCATACAGACAAAGGGTAAAAGCGAACAAACCGGTTCGTAAGCAGGTAAAAGTGTGGCCTGAGGGAGCCTCCGATGCTCTTCAAGACTGCTTTGACACAACAGACTGGGAAATGTTTAAGCAGGCAGCCACTTACAACAACCGGACAGACATAGAGGAGTATACAGACACTGTAACCTCTTACATCACCAAGTGCATCGATGATGTGACCCACACAAAAGACATCATCACTTTCGGGCTAACTGGAAGCCATGGCTGACAGGGATGTCCTCAGGCTGCTGAGGGGGCCAGAGACAAAGCCTACAGAGCTGGGGATGAAGCTGGCATGAAAACAGCGAGAGCCAACCTGTCCCGTGGCATCAAGGAAGCAAAAAGGAATACACTCACAAGATAACCACCCACTTCAAAGACAGCAGGAACTCACAAAGCCTATGGCAGGGCATTCCAGGCCCTCCCACGACTACAAGCCAGCCCACAGAGCTGTGAGAGCAACATCCCTCTGCTCAACAACCTGAACCGCTTCTTTGCTGCGCTTTGAAGCACAAAACAGCACCTGCCCACAGAAGACCCATCCCCCCTCTACATGGGCAGCCCCTGTGCCTCTCTGCCGACAAGCGTGAAGGGACACTTGCTGCTATCAACACCGATAAGGCAACAGGTCCAGACAACATCCCAGGTTAGATGCGCTGAAGGACTGCGCGGGGGAGCTTAAGGATGTCTTCACAGACATCTTTAACACTTCCTGAAGCAAGCCATCGTCCCATCATGTTTCAAAGCTGCCACCATCATACCTGTGCGAAGAAAACTGCTCCATCCTGCTTCAATGACTACCGCCCTGTGGCACTGGCACCCATCATCATGAAGTGCTTTGGCGGCTTGTCATGTCACATATCAAAGCCATTCTCCCCCCCCACCTGGACCCCTTCCAGTTTGCATACCGAGCCAAAGCGGTCTACAGAGGATGCAATCTGCTCTGCCCTCCACCCAGCCCTCACCCACCTGGAAAAAAAGAGACTCATATGTGAGATTGCTGTTTATAGACTTCAGTTCTGCATTCAACACCATAATACCACAACAACTCATCTGCAAACTTGACAAACTGGGACTCAGTACCTACCTCTGCAACTGGCTACTGGACTTCCTCTGTCAGAGGCCCCCAAGTAGTGCGTGTTGGCAACAATACCTCAAGCAGCATCACACTGAGCACAGGGGCCCCCAAGGCCGCGTGCTCAGTCCGCTGCTCTTCACCCTGCTGGCGCGTGACTGCACTGCAACCTACAGCAACAATCACATAGTGAAATTTGCTGGCGACACAACTCTGGTGGGTCTCATCACCAAGGGCGGCGAGACTCAATACAGGTTGGAGGTCGACCATCTGACCACGTGGTGCAGGGACAACAACCTCCTGCTGAGCGTCCAGCAAGACCAAAGATTGTTGTTGACTTCGGAGGGTCACACCCAACACCTGCCACTGACCATCGGCGGTGCTGTGGTGGAAGGCGAGCAGCACCAAATTCCTGGGGGTGCACATCAGTGAAGACCTCTCCTGGACCACCAACACTGCATCACTGGCGAAGAGCTCAGCGCCGCCTGTACTTCCTCGCGGAAACTCAGGCGAGCAAGTGCTCCACCAGCCATCATGACCACATTCTACCGAGGCACCATTGAGAGCATCCTCTCCAGCTGTATCGCTGTGTGGGGCGGAGCTGCACTGAATACAACAGGAAAGCCCTGCAGCGCCAGTGAACACAGCTGGAAGGATTATTGGTGCTTCACTCCCCTCCCTGAAGGACATTTACACCACCCACCTCACCCGCCAAAGGCGACCAAAATTGTGAGTGATGCAAGTCACCCGCTCACAATCTGTTTGATCTACTGCCCTCTGGGAAGAGGTGCAAAGCCTCTCGCTCCCTTTTCCAGACTCACCAACAGCTTCATACACCAAGTTGTAAGGATGCTGAACTCTCTCCCTCCTCTCCCCTCCACCCTCAGCTACATAACATCCTGGACATTGGACCCACAATGGCCGCCTGCACTCCCACTTGCACATTGAACACTTGCACACTTGTACACTTTACAACTTGGTGTTGTTGTCCTGAAAACACAACACTTCTGCTGCTCTTACATAACTTGCACCACTATGCCACTTTCTTCATTACTCAGGTCAAACAGAACTACCCAAGCCTCTTATTGGCCTGACTTTGCACTAGTTTTTTATTGACTGTCTATGCACAATTTCAACAAAATTTTTGCTGCTCTTATTTTTTCATTATTATATGTGCCCTCTTATTTACTTATTTACTTACTTTTTGTTTTACTTGAATGTTATGTTTGTCTGTGGACTTAAAATTGGTAAAATATGTCTTGTCTTCACCGTGGGATAGTGAAAGCGTAATTTCGATCTCTTTGTATGTCTGGAACATGTGAAGAAATTGACAATAAAGCTGACTTTGACTTTGACTTTGACTTTGACTTAATCTTGCAACCTCTATTATATTCATGTCATTCTCTCTATGTGACAGACGGAAGCGCACCTAACAGGAGTTCTGTGCTTCTCATGCACTAGGCATACTCACCAATCAGAAGTGGCCCAACTTAAAGTGACATTTGGAATATTTGGACTATGAAACATTATATTGTGAATCAAAGCACGATCAGAATATCTGTCCAAAAAGCTTTAATACAATTAAACAATTATACAATTAATTATACAATTAATAATTAGTATACATCAGACCAAGAGTGGTCTATCTAGATTGATTGTACTTTTGCACAGTTGCAAGTCTTGCAAGAGACTACACTGCACAAACAGTTGCTTCATCAGTTACAGATGTGAAAGCAAACAGAATATTATGTTAATGCACAAAAGGTATGATAAAGTGCTAACAAACTTTTTTGCCTGAAATGTCCCAAGCTCCTAACTATGAGTTATGACAAAGTCGTCTGCGCAGTCTGTGTACCCCAAGAGTCACCTCCTAACTCAAATTCGGGGGAGGGGAGATTTGTTTAGAGAACCGGTGACCATTTTCATTCGGCGCCAGCCGACTTGTCCCATGGAACAGCATTAGTGAGTGGCTCATGGCCGAGCAGCACTGCCCAGCGAGGACCATTCGTCAAATGCACACATGGTAATATTAACGGTCGTGGGCAGTGCCTGCCTCACTAGTTCATCAATCTTCGGAGAACGTGACCTACATGCTGACCAAACAGAGTTAAAAAAAATGTCTTGCATGGTGCACGCACGCACACACACACTTAGGATTTATTTTTTCCGCATTTTAGATTGCTATTATTTTTGTCCTTCTTTTTTTGATGAAACTGTTACGCATATTATACAGTGGCAGAATGCGCGCAACAGTTGTATACATAAGAAACGCCCCGATGGGTTGCTCCTCCCTAAATGTGGAACTCCCGCAACTGCACGTAAATGACAGATTTAAGTGAAGGGGAGAATTTGTGCAGGCTGAAAACGCCTCGTTTTTTTTTTACTTATGCACCCTTACACATGGAAGAATTCGTCTGATGCCTGATGAAGGGCTAATGCCCGAAACGTCAAATTAAATCTAATTTATTGGGAGCTATTGGTGTAGCAGACTTTCTTAATTCGTTCAGAATTTGCCCCTTAGTAATTAGGACTGGAGTTTCTCCAATGGGTTCTGTTGTTGGCGGAGTCATTTTTCCGTCAACCTAGCCGTCAGGTGACGGTGGCTACCTCAGCCTGCCCTTCTCACCGATTTGATAAGTACACAAGAACAGCTGCTCCAGGTGATGTTTGCCAATAGAAAAATCATATATCATTGTGTACTGAGAAATGGGTAATGGAGATTTTGCAGTGAGCCGGCTTACCCACGTGTTTGATTAGTTATGCCTTGACCTTCGCTCAAGTGGAAACTCAGGTGAGGACAAAGAGTGGAAGATGGCCCAATCAGTGCATCCTGCAGGCTTTTTTCTTGCTTTAGAACTAGAACTGTTGGTAGGTGTATCCTATGTGTATGGAATAGGAAACTTCTTAAAAGAAGTTAACTCGATTTGACCTATAACAATCCATGATTGCTGTTATGGGGGGTTAAGTATAGGTGACGACCTACTGACTAAAGCAAACTGATATAATCATTCCTTACTGCTGATTGCTTTAATTGATCCTATTATTGACCAATCAAAATCTTGGCACTTTAACTGACACAGTGCTAAAGTGGCTCTTAAAAATAGCTATCCCTTAGCGTAATAGCCACTGTGAATTTCAGATACATAATTACAACATGCTATTGAGTTCATGATTTTAGTTTATTTCGTACCGCTCCCTTTCTCTTTTTTCCCCACACACACACACACACTCTCTCTCTCTCTCTCTCTATGGATCTCTTTCTTCTAGTCTCTGAGTGGCCCAGTGAATGAGTCACAGTTCTTTGTAAATTATGGGGCCATGGCGGTTCAAAATGACAAAGGTTAATGAAGCCATTGCTCTCCACCGAGAAGACCGGCGAGTTTCTTTTCTTTTTCTTTTTTTTTTTGAGGAGAGAGGTTCACAAATGCTCAAGTCTCCCACTTGGCCCAGCAGTAAATAGCCTCTGATAGCAATTTAATGGAATTAGATGCATGTTTCCCCCCTCCCCCTCGCCCCAACTCACCCACCCCTACCCCCAAACTAATTGGATTGCGCCACTTCACTGTAAGCCCATGTCTAATATGCCTTGACAGTGGCAGTGTTGATATGACTGCTCTCTTTTTCTGCTAGTGTTTTTTTTTTTTATTATTATTATTATTGTGAGTGTGTGCATGGAGGAAAACAGGGGGGAAACTGTGTGTCTGCATTGTGCTGCAATTCTAACTCCACTCGAGCCCCTCTGGTGTGCTTCTGCACTGAAATAATTAGCCTTGGATTTACATTTAGAGTTCATTAGCAACCATTTAGGGCTGTTATTTAAAAAGCACCACCAGAGGCGGAAGTGTTATTGTGTATAACTTAGGAACTCTGAAAATAGCTGGGTCGGCACTAAACAGCGCTGTCCATCTGTGAGGTGTGTCCTTGGTAAAGACTGTAAGGTCAAGCTGACCTTGTCAGGGGAGACGGAAGAAATTGCTGGGTTCCCCAGCAGTCCATTCTGGCAGCAGCACATTATCTGTTAGTAATATCAATATGATGGGATAAGATGCCACGTTCCTTGTTAGGAGTTAGGGATCTTACATTGCTAGAAGGCCTCTCAGTGTTATGCTACAAGGAAGTAACTTCACCTGAAGAAATAAATGTGCTATGGTACACCTGGGTACAAAACAACCCCTACATTAACACCAATACGATCCTCAAAGAGCTTACCCCATGTGCATGTTATTTTAGTTTAATTTTCAAATAGGCTACATTGGAATTTTGAACCTCATTGTAAAGTTCTCAAAGTGCTTAAGTTCTCAAATCTGACACCATTGGCTTGTGAGATTCACCCAAGTTCTGGATTCTGGCCCTGGACTTCAGTTTTCCTCAGTAAATGCCATGCTATGCCTACTAGCCACATCACATGCATGTACATGCAGTCAGCTTCAAACCCTGTGAGAATTGTTGTGACAGCTAACTGCTACTTGTTAACGAGATCAATTTGAGTGTCTCTATAACCATGAAAACAAATAGTTAGTGTATGAATTATAACATGGTATGTTGGGGGACAGCCGTGGCCTACTGGTTAGCGCTTCGGACTTGTAACCGGAGGGTTGCAGGTTCGAACCCCGACGAGTAGGCACGGCTGAAGTGCCCTTGGGCAAGGCACCTAACCCCTCACTGCTCCCCGAGCGCCGCTGTTGTTGCAGGCAGCTCACCATACCCGTCAACACTCCCGTTTCTCCCGTATTTCAAGGTCATCTCCCAGCACCCTCCCGTTTTGTTATTTCTCCCAGAAAACTCCCGTAATTTGCATGGCCATCAACCTTCATTTTAAAATCATTGATGCATTCAGGTTGCCAGATTGTGTATGAAATACACCCTACACATACACGATCACTTTCAACCATTTTGTCATAGGCTAAAACCTGGCAACCCAAATAAGGAAGTGGGTGCCAACTGCGCAGCCTGAGTCTCGTCGTAAGCAAGCGGGCTAGATGAATGGCCTAGTCCAGAACTAGCTGTTGTGAAATTGTTGGGAATTTAATTGATTAACACATCACATAAACTGTTATTGAGTGTTGTTGATACACTGAACTTGTTCCCTCGGAACCAAATCTGACAGCAAGCAGCTTTGGAGTTTTGGAAGTAGGCTGCAGGCAGGCAGCTGGTGGATACATAACTGGCATGCGTAAGGTAATGGTAAGGTAAAAGCAACGACCGAAATGCAGTGTTGAAACACGTGTATGAAACATATTAAATATGCAAACACAGATCCAGTATAAACACTGCCCCGAAAAAAAAAATCTCCGTTTTTGGAAAGCTAAATGTTGACAGGTATGCAGCTCACTGCGCCGGGATTAGTGTGTACTTCACCTCACGTTGTGTTCACTGTGTGCAGTGTGTTTCACTAATTCACGGATTGGGATAAATGCAGAGACCAAATTTCCCTCACGGGATCAAAAGAGTATATACTTACTTAATGTTGATAATAATTCTCCTTAGTGTGACAAGGCATCAGCACAAACAATAGTGAGTATGTACAGTACTGAGCAATAGTGAGGTAAGCATATTGTACAATATCTGCACACACACTACAAGCATTAAAACACAATGCTGTATGGGCAAAATGCTACGTGTTGATTTATTAACCAAGGTTACCCTGCGCTTGTAGAGGCCGGCCTGATTAGCCCAGAGACCAATGCTAGGTCTAGGTGTCTGGTGGTATAAAAATGCGATTGCTTGAGTGTTTTTATTTTGCTGAAGAGCTCAGGGGACGACCAAAGGCATTGAAATGACCTGAACTCTCACTGATGAGAGAGTAACGTGTGTTAGCGCACTTGCTAAACCTGCGCAATTTATCAACAATAAACCTCCAACGCCTAAAAATCTCAGTATGGGGAGTTGGCCTTTTGCCTCGCAGGCATCATTTTTGGAGTAAAAATAAAATGGCACCAATTAGGTTGTGTTTTCTTTCCAAAAGGTGCATTATGTCAAAGGGCTTTGCTATGTGATTCCCGAATGAGTCACCTCATAATTATTAAACTCCTGTCTTTTATCTTCTCTTCAGGTTGTTCTAGTATTTTTACATGCATGAGATTTTGATAGGTCTGGCTGTAATGCGAATGAAATCCTTGACTAGCAACTCTAGGGCTTTTTTTATCTTATCCTGTGCATAACTGAAAAAAAATCTCCTACATGTCTAACATTGCTGGGGTGAATGGATTACATTGGGAAACAGCCATGGTTGAATAGTGATGAAGCACCATCAGCAGTGTTGGTCTCTTGGTGCTTTTCTTCCCTCCCTGCTCACGGGTCACTGCCTCCCGGAGGCGTCCATCCAGCAGTGAGAGCAAGGTCTCTCCCTTCTACTGCCCCAGGGTTCAGGCTGTGACGGAGAGGACAGTTCAGTATCCGGCGGGGGCTCTCTCTGGTGCGGTGGGTGCAGCCCGAGGGACCCGGCCTGTTCTCAAGAGCCACCTGCCATCTAGTGGCAGGCGAAGGAATCACACACACACACACACTCACACACAAACACACACATAAAAACACCCTCCATCTCTCTCAAAGATGGTGCTATTGACCATGCATTATTCATTATATTTGCCAGTGGTAGTTATATCCTGACTGCTGTGTTTGAACTGAAGTCATTCTCCAGGCCCATGTCTTTTAAGATTCCAAATAACCGCCCAATGTTGAGTTGAGACTCTAATCAAGTCTCGCATGCTTTCAAACAATCACGATGCAACAGCAAATCGCCGTCGGCATCCAAGGCCATTGGCTCAACAAGTACACACATACATACACATACACACCTTATATCTTTCAGATGAAATAACATAGACAAACAAACACGTCACACACACACACACACACACACACACACACACATTTACACCCTAATAAACATCCTCTCAAACATAAGTTGCCACTTCCACGCACGTTGCCTGTGAAACAGTTTTGTCCAACACAGATCCTCACAGGATTCGGTCAAGGATCCACTACCACCCAGCGATGTTTCTGCCACCGCTACCCCAGCATGAAGGGAAGTTCTTGGAGCGACAACAAGGAGAAAGAGGAAGGAAGTGGAAAAACGACACAGGAGGAACGTCTCGGGGGGCGACGTGGGGAGCACCCATCGGCGCGTCAACCCCCTACCCCGCCCAACTGTGCCTGGCGAGCCCGTATGGAAAGTGCATCCACACCTCCCCCTGACAGACGTTGAGGGGAAGCCATCGTGACAGGCCAGTAGATAAGCCATTCAGCCACACAGCTCGTCACTGTTAATTGCCAGAGTCAGTATGCCATAGTAGCTGGTAAAAGGGTGGAGGTTGGAGAGGGAGAGAAGGGGTGGCTGGGTGGTTAATTTTCTTTTTCGTTTGACTCTCTCAGCGCAGTGTGTGTGTGGACGCTCTGTGTCTCCTTTGAACACCTCCTCTTTCTTGCACACACACACACACACACACACACACACACCTCTTTTTTATTTCTTTGGCTCTCTCTTCCTCCCTCTTGTTCTCTCTCTCTCCTTCGCTCCACTCTTTTTCAGATGCTGACAGAGAAGGCTCCGCAGAAAAAAAAAAACGTAAATGTTTTATGATAAAGCCTGGAGCTTAGACAGATCATTTTGCCCTAATGTACTACGCGTCTCATCGACTATTCTCTTTGTGCCCCCCCCCCCCCCCCCCCCTATTCATTTAATACGGAGGATAAGAAAAACATGCGCAGAACCTTCAGATCAACGCTTCCGTTCTCGGCCAATTACCAGCGAAACGGCAGCTACAGTATACACACGTGTTCCCCGCTGCATCACCATCTCAGCAGTGTACTGGGGGGGGAGGGGGTGTTAGGGCCCAGAATGTCCCCTAAAGAAAAGAAAGGGATTTGTCGGATTACACTGTGAATTGGCAGGGGGAAATAAAAGAAAATAAATGGAAGACAAAAGCGGGAGGGCAGAAAAATGGTGTGCTTAATTGAGGCTACGATGGAAAGGTCAGCAGCGGCAGGAGGGAGGTGGAGGTGTGTGTGTGGGGGGGGGGGCGATTCTCCGCACGGGGGAAGGAGGAAGAGGAGAGGGAAAAGTCTTCCTCGGGGGCCTAATTGAATGTCAGCAGTTGAGCAAAAGGTCTCACTGTGTGTGTGTGAATGTGTGTGTGTGTGTGAATGTGTGTGTGTGTGTGTGTGTGTGTGTGTGTGTGCGTGGTACCAACATGCCACACAATGCAGGCAAACAACGCAGGGAACCTAAGAAATCCAACTTACCCAACAATACCGCTTGGATTCGAGAACGACAAAACACTGATATTTTCTCCACCGTCAGCAGCGATAGGCGGACACGCCTGCCCCCACACACAAACATGCTGCTCTCCCATCCCTTTGAGTGTAGCGTGTTACTAATTATCCAACCCAGACACCGCGTTATGAGATCTACTTCACGCACACTTCCTCCTCCACATAACAGTAACTAGCCGTTTTCAAAAATAAACACACAACATAAACAATAACAAGCCCTGCTCACAGGGTTTCCATGGCGTAGCAGACTTTATAAACCACAGCACTTTCATTGCTCGTTTGCTTGCCTTGTTATTCCACCAGCTGCAGTGCGGGCAGACCCATTAAGGCCGCTGCTGTACAGAGGCCTGCCGTAAGGCCACCTAATGAACATGTGAAACCCTGGACAAGAGTGGCAGACATTTCCATCTTCTCCCCTGTCTCTCACTTCCTCACTCTCTCTCTCTCTCTCTCTCTCTCTCTCTCTCTCTCTCTCTCTTGCTCTCACTCGGCCCTTCCAATAAGACTCGGCACTGACACTTGATCCTGGCGAAGCATTTGAAGTTGCGGCTAATTGACTGCTTCAAGACATCCGC
Source organism: Alosa alosa (assembly GCF_017589495.1). Taxonomy (NCBI): domain Eukaryota; kingdom Metazoa; phylum Chordata; class Actinopteri; order Clupeiformes; family Clupeidae; genus Alosa; species Alosa alosa. The sequence goes on along the minus strand of NC_063195.1, from coordinate 24,280,535 downwards.
CCGGGCTCACAGGCCTGACCCGACAAGCTGGACTTAATAAATAGCAACACATTTGATTCCCACTACTGGTAATTGGGCTGCCAGTTTGACACTAGTGGAAAAAAGAGAGAAAGGAAAAAAAAAAAACCAGTTAAACAAATTAGACGAGGTTGGGGGAACCACTAGCCATGAATACTAGTGTAAGCTGAAACTGTTATTAAACACTTAACGTTTGTGTGTTGTTTGTGTGTTATGCTTCTTTAATGTCCCTCCTTGCTTTGTTCTTAATGGTTTTCAATAACAATATCCATCTACATGGAGGGAGGAGACTAGATAAAACTCGGTGCATTTCTTCTTTTCAAGCTAAGTACCTGGATGTGGGGAAACAATGGTTCAGTTCTCTCCGTGCAAGGCTGCAATCCCCTTGATTGCTGGAACCTTTCATTTTTGGCTGCTGTGCTCAACCGCACGGCAGACATTTTGGGATTATGCCTACGGCCTGACAGATGTTCCTTGTTTTGTTTTTTTCTGTTGCTTTTTTTTTCTTCTTCTACTGGCCACTGCTGGACCGCTTACTTCCGCACAAATTCGGAGCACATCAAGAATCTGACACGTCCTAGAGCCGCTTTCCAAACTGCTGTCGATCGTCACAGTGAAAGTTAAGTCCCATAGCACAGTACCAGCATCGCACAGAACTTGCCTTCACTCTCACAACGACGATAGCTCTACATTGCCTTTTTAAAACATGCTGTCGATGGTGTCCAGCCTTGTGGCTAGACCCACTACCTACTCCTGATTCATTACCCAATAGATCTGACCGAATAATCAGAATATTGATAGAACGTAATCAGCTGACGCTTCTGTGCTCGTATGTCCGATGTGTAAAAAGCTATGATCAGATGATTCTGCGCCTGATTTTAATGACCGCCATTTCAAAGCCTACCCACCGCATTTTTATTCCACGTCCATATTCAAAACCCTACAGCGTCCCTTGTTATTTCTGACCCCACCTACGCCCTAACTATCCGTTATTCATTGCTCTATAGATAGATCATCTAATTGAAATTGACAATACTAATATGTTCTCATCACCAGCGATTTCGAAAAAACGGTTAACACAAACGGTTAATCTACAGTACAGTTGTTTTTCAGCGGCTGTGCTCCTTGCCAGCCCCTGCTCCAGTTAAAACTGAGCACGTTTCCTGTTTTCCTGGGCAATCTGTCGCAGCCCCATCTGATCTATAAAACTGGTGACACGCGCGGCATACTTTTGGGCAGTGTAATTTGGTTCGCCCTTCTAAGGTCACGTCTGGGTTTCACCCTTGGCGCACGCATTTTTAAAAAGTGTTTTGGAGGGGGGAGAAAAGTCTGTTGCCTGTTAAATATTAATTTTGTTAGCTTTTTTTTCATCTCTCTCTCTCTCTCACTCTCTCTCTCTCTCTCTTTATAAAAACTGAGCTTTCTGTGAACACAAGGCGTCGATGACAACGACGAGGATGCCGGCGACTGAAGGCCTTTGAACATGAAAGCGGGAGCCATTTCATCTGATACGCATTCCTCTTCCGCCCACCTGCACTTATTGCAATCTCGCTCTCGCACGCAGCTCAAATTGTTTTCGAGCGGCGCGGAGCACGCATGCATGTGCCTGAGCACGACCACACAGCATTAAAAAACAAATCAGACGCTGATCACCCGCTGATAGCATCAACATTCAGCGTGGTGTCAATCTCTCTGTCTCTTTCTCTCTTCCCTCTGTTTTCTTTTTTTCTATTTTAAATTATATTTTATTTTTTTTTCTATTTTTTTTATTAAAAAAAAAAAGTGGAGAAAAATTGTTTGTATCTTTTCAGCAATCCACCTTAAAAGCCACGCAGGAGTGCCACCGGTGTGGAGAAACTCATTTTCCTCCGGCTGCTTTTGCTGCACTTTTATTGTTTCATTCAAACGGGGTCGTGGCAACAAAGCCACAAACAGTGCCGTTAATACATCCAAGCATACAAAACAATCATATCTGAACATTTTGTCCAAATGGCATGGAAATACTGGGGGGGTCTTTATCGGTTGGATATTACTCATTAACAGGTGAAGGAGAGAGTGGGAGCTGTGAAATGTGTGTGTGGGTGTGTGTTGGGGGATGGGGATGGTAGGGGACTTTGTAGCCTTAAAGGTATAATGAGATATACTGGGCATCTTTTGCTAGAATAGATTGATTCTGAAAGTATACAACTGAAGAAATCCCGCCCCTGCCTTCTGGCTACCACCTTATGCCTCATTCACTCCAGACGCATGGCATGCACATAGAGGCTACTGTTACCATGTTAACAGGTTCGAGCTTTCACACAGCTTGCAGGCGTTGCTCATACCACTCTGCAGCTACAAGCCAGCTAGCAATGGCGCCTATTTTTCCCTCGAGAGGCAAGTGTGTCTGAAGAGGTCCTATGAAAAGATGCAGTGGAAGAGAGTAGCAACTCCTCAGCAACCCCACATAAAAGATGTTTCTGGTGTGAATGAGGCGTTAGCCACTTAGCCACTCTCCCAATGCACTTGAATGCACACTTGGCACAACAGCATTCGACATAGAGACAGAGCACAACGGTCTGGCAACCATGTAGAACTTTGAAACAAGCTACAACACTCGCAAACACACGCAGCCAGATGGATTACATACTGTACAGAAGGCTACAAGAACAAAAGCAGTCAATGCGACCCGCTTAGGCTATGGAAGAAGTGCCGCGAGTTGATGTACCATTAAAATTTCCAAAATATTATTTTTATGTAAAAAGACTTAGGGTTGCTTTAGGAGGATTTCAAGTAATATAGCAAAACAAAAAAAAAAAATGCTTCAGAAATTACCTCCTCTCCAACCTCTAATTCAGCCTTGAAATACCTTGTTTTTCCAGCATGGTTAGCCACAGCGCCTGAAGCATGTGGGACCAAAAGCAAATATAAAAGCATATGGCTTGCATCAGTGATTCCCCCCACTCCTCCCTCCTCTCCTTTCCTCATGTCGTTCCTTAGTGGACTGTATCAAGCCCTTTTTGCGCTCACAAAAAGGCAAAAGCTACTGAGCGAAAGCTACTGAGCGAAAGCTGGCTGCTGAGGCCTCGTCCAATTTCGGCCATGCCTTCACACAAGCATCACTCACTTCCCTTCCTTCTGTCCATTGGTCTGTTTCTCAGTCCCGCCCCCTGTGGTACGGCGAGGCTGGGCATGCATGAGCGAGAGATATTAGGATATTAGGATAGTTGTTTGTGCAAGATGTCCACTTAATACTATGACTGCTGGCCATTTGTGTGTGTGTGTGTGTGTGTGTGTGTGTGTATGTGTTGTGTTGTGTTGTGTGAGTGTGGCTGCTTTTCTGCCAGTGTCCACTGGCTTGTCAGTGCAAGTGGTTCTTTAATAGTTGTGTCAATCAGTGTCTGTGTGTGTGTGTGTGTGTGTACTTACTTTGCTCATGAAAGCCCTTCTGTTTCTTAGTATGTCCTGTTGTGCAGTCAACCCGTTTCTCAGTTAAGATTTAATAGAATTCAACACAAACTTTGCATCCCCAATATTGTAACCTGGAAGCCAGCCAAACTTTATGAGGTCGGGAAGTTCGGTCTGGACTTGTTCCGTTGTGGAGCAACTATGCCCGAACCAGAGCAGATGTGTAATACCCCACCTCCTAGAAATTATCTGCCACAGCTTATTAATGGGTTTCATCAGGTCCCTTGCCGGGTGTATAAAATCAAGCACCATGCAGTCTGCATTCATAAACTAGGTGCTTGATTTTATACACCTGTGGCAAGGGACCTGATGAAACTCATGAATAGCTGTATCAACATTTTTCTCATTTAAACCACAAGTGATTAATGCTGCCATTATCATCAGCAAAAACCTAAAGACCAAAATAATAGTTTTATAGTTTCAAATAAAGTTGCACAGGTTAATTTGGTATTTTCACATGTCACTAGTTCAACTGCACGTATTCAGAAGCAATGGGGTAGGCTACTCTCACCTAATGAGGGTATCGAACCTAATAATTAGTATGCTTACTATCAGTGTCTGTGAATAGCCTACCATAACACTAACACAAGTCAACATTAGCATAGCATATTAGCATTTATAAGTAGTAAGAACGAGCCCAGCAGGGGAATCAGTTTTTTAATGAACATTACGCCAACAGCATAGAGACATGATTTTTGGTTAGACTCCTGTCTTATCCTCTGACACAGACAGCATCACAAACTGGAACTACCAACAAACGACACAAGTGCGCCTGCTCAGGGACAGTAATTCCAACCACCAAACTTTTATGCGATTGAAAGTTTGAACTACTTTTTCTAGAAACACCGAATCCAAGAACCACGGTTCTACCTACAAAGGTTGTGACGGAAGTTAGCCAACTACGCTTTTTAGGACTATCCAATTGAGTGCAGAGGCATTTGCCCCCCTGTATTAGTTCAAACACGGCCCATAATCAGATTCTGTATGTGAGTATGACAACATCAGGCTACCAATACTGCATGATCAGGAAAGAAGGAGAACATGGGCACTGTTGACATTCTACCCTCACAATACTGACAGCAAATGCACCACTTAATCATCAGTAACACTGAGGCTAAAAGCACCTTGAAAGACCCTGGCATTGAACATCTTGCTTTTTGACAGGTGACTGGCGTTGTTTCTCTCTCTCTCTCTCTCTCATTTTCAGAACTCCTCATTCACAGCAATTTCAGTGCTGTCAGGAGGCTTTTGTTCCTGTTTGCGGTTCTTGTCCTATGTGCAATCTAAGGACACACACACACTCACGTCGAAAAGTTATTGCTTATGGTGACGGAAGTACAAGAACTGTATGTTCTTTGTTCAAGTGTCTTTGTTTGTGCCATTTGTTAAATAAGAAAACATGGCATAATCACTCATGACGGTCTATGCAGTGCCACTTTCCATGGCAACAATTGTATTTTCCTTCGATTGCATTATACCAATTTAAACATTCCCTCTCTCTTGCAAGTCAGGGTAATGTGCGAGTCTAAATTTAAACCGCCGGAGGCTAAATTTAGCATAATGAAATTCTCATTCGTAATACGTATGCATGTACAGCATAATGCTTACAAGGCATGGCTCTGTGCTGGCGAAAGGGAAGGGAGGAGAGGCCGCAGACCATCAGTAGTCAAGACACATTTTATCTTCATTAAATGGTGATAATTAACGAGGAGAAAATGGGCCTGTCTGACTGCAGTGCTGTGTGGAGAAAAAGGAAAAAAGGGAGGCTGAAGAGAAGTTTCTGGAAGACTCGGGCTTGAGGATGGAGGGTGCGGGGCACTAATGATTTGCACCGTCACTTTACTCCCGCCGGAGTGCCGGACGGTTTCGCTCGTAAATGCAAACTCCTCTTATCTAACTTTGATTAAAACACTCAGAATTTATGAACGCCCCGACTCCGAGCGCTTCATAATTCATGTTGCTTTGGCCAGGGGAGAGAGAGAGAGAAAGCAAAGGCATTAATATTGATTATTAAAGCATTTTTTGGCAAATTCCCGTAAATCTTTTCTGCTTTTATCCCTGATCTGTAGTAACTCTTTCCTTTAAGCTACACTCTGTGACATATAAATCAGAGAACACTGGAAAGTGAATGTGCGCCGAAAAACCTTCTGTTGTACAGGACCCGTCTCCGAAGGCGACAGAGAACTCAGACAAAGGCTGAGACAGATAGGGAAGAGAAATGAAAACAGCTCACTTGACGGCATGGATAATATATCCTCCTGAGAACCAATCCATAGACCTATGTCCTCTGTAGTGGACATAAGTTCTAGAAGCATACCCCTTTACCCCTTTGAGCTATTCTATCAATTCCTGTGGTCTTTTAAAGAGGACATCCTGGGCTTTCTAATGATATATCATGTGATCAAGTTATTTACATTTTGAAATAATAGTGACTTGTCCATTATAATGGACACCAGGACCAAAATATTTTGATTTTTTGGGAAATTTAGGAGATCATTTGTATAGGATGAATGAGGGGGGGGGGGCAGATTTGGAGCTCTCAGGTGATGAGTGAGGGAATCAGAGATGAGGACTATGATCCTGTGCCTCAAGAAGATAGCGAGGAAGAGTAAGACTAAAAAATGAATTATCGCAGATGAAAGAGTAGTCTAGAAGGATAAATAACATTTTCCCTTATATTTGGTTAAGTTTACCCTTAATTTAATACCACTAAAAACATAATTTGTCCATTTTTGTCTATTTTCATGGCTACCTTTTCATAGTAAAACGGTCCTTTTGTCCACCACAGGGGACATGCTATAAAATTTAAAATAAAAATAAATTTAAAAAAATAAAAATTGTAAGATTTTTTTTAAATCCTAAATAGAAAGGAAATCACAAAAAAAAAAGAAATTGTTGGACACTTTTTTTTCTTGGTTCCCAGGAGGATAAGGATGGACTCCGAGGGAAATGCATGCATTCAGATAGCGTGTGTGTGTGTGAGTGAGTGAGTGAGTGAGTGAGTAAGATAAAGAGAGAGAGAGAGAGAGAATTCAACACATATCTCTTACCTTGCGCTTGTTGTTGGGACTGACGTACAAGTAGCTGAGGATTGTCTTCACCCCCACCTTCTCGTTTAGCTTCTCGTAAGTGGTCCCATAGTCGGTTGACCTGAAATTTAATAAGAGACCCTTGATGAGGCTTTGATGAATTAGTTGTTGCAATTAGACCCCCCCCCCCTCCTCATCAACCACCACCACTCCCCCACTGCCCCTGCTCCATCAATGAATCTTTCTCAGAGTCAGGAACATGCATAAAATTCAATCACTCCGGTTATTCCTATTAGATTGGTGAGTCGAGGGTATTCAGTGGTAGCGGGAATGAAATACCCAGAGGAATTATCACAGCTACAAGAGCTGCAGTGGAATGGAAAAAAAGAGAGATTTTCTGGGGAAAGATTGGCAATTTGTGCGACGATACCTTTCGGGTTAACATCACTGCACCGCTTGTCCTCAGTATTCATGAAGAGAAGCTGTTATTTTGGAATGTTCTTCTCATTGTGACGTCCTGCTTTGTTTGATAATGTGGTAAAGTGTATGTGATCAAATAGATTTTATTTGGCTGGATGAAAGCTTGGATGAAATTGCAACCTTAGATGTGTCTTTGCAACAGCCATGCACTCTCATACTAAGACGTTATCTTCAATAACATTAACGGTATGACGGCTCTATCAGTGGTAATTGCATGTTTGATGTTGTGTCAGCCTGTCAGGGTAGGCCATTATAATAACATGCTCTTATCGCAGCGGATATTAACAGAAATGTCTTGACAATTACAGATTATGGTAACATGGCACACATATTACTGAACATCATGATTATGTGAGGCGTGGCTATGAATAAGGATACTTTTATTAATATGGCTTAAGTTATACAAGTCCAACACGTTTTCATCATTCCAATGGATTAATAGCATTATTCTCATTATCTAACATCCACTCACTGTCTACAATATCTGTAATACCAGATTAATTGCATTGTTATGTCAACGTTTAGTCAAAATATACATAGACTACAGCAGAGTTAAACTAAACTTGAATTTCCCCTGGGGATCAATAAAGTATCTATCTATGTATCTATGTATCTATCTATTTATCTATCTATCTATCTATCTATCTATCTATCTATCTATCTAAACTCATAGCCTTGACAACACATTGAGGTATGAAATTTGGTGATACAAAGTGTCAGCACTCAGCGCACGATGTGCCATCATCTGTGTCCTCCTTTGTCAAATCTCAACAGATAGCAAGAGAATAGCTGAACTGGATTCTGGCTACTGTGGCTATGTAACCAGCGCCAGCCTCATATAAATCAACTCACAATGATGGAGGGCCACAGGTAGGCCAGGTCAAAAGGTCTTAGACTCGGAGATTGTTTGGTGGAGCGCTGAAGTACACCACCACTATAGGGGACTGCGGCACCCACTTCATTATGCCCTCTTTTGTTGGCATTCACACAAAACGTCAAAATGTAATTAAGTTTACAGTGAACAAATAAATCATAGAAGGTTAGACTAACATCTTGGCAGGGAGACCACTGGGTGGTACCCACATAAAAAGTCTGGAGTTCTGCGAGGACGCCAAAGTTTTTTTTTTTTTTTTATTGTTTGTCAAAAAAGTTTCTATTGCCTGCCTGCCTTCCTGCACCCACAACATCTCAGATTTGAGGATGGATTCCATCCCTCCGATAACTGTCAGGTTTCATTTCAGGAAATTTGAGATAAAACAAGCTGACTGAACTGACTTGAGAGAGAGAGAGAGAGAGAGAGAGAGAAGGAGGGGGAAAACAGATTCTAGACGCTGAGGTGAGCACAATGAAATATTCAAACCTTTGGTCAAAACACTAATGTGAAATGTGTGTTCTGTTGAGATCTGGCTTTTCAAAATGTCTCCTCAAGTTTTAGCAACTTATCCGAAAAACTGCCAGTTCAGATTTATTTTTTGTGGGGAGGCCAGCTCACTCAATCAGGAGCCCTTGCTGCCTGTGTGTGTGTGTGTGTGTGTGTGTTTGTGTGTGTGTGTGTGTGTGTGTGTGTGTGTGTGTGTGTGTGTGTGTGTGTGTGTGTGTGTACTGTATGTGTGTGTGTGCGTGTGTGTGTGTTGGTGGTGGTGGAGGCTGCTAATTTTATGTTCAGAGAGAAAAGCAGTGACAGCAGTAGCAGCAGCCACTCTTAAAAACCTCCATAACAGCTTCCATCAGCTCTTCAATGGGTGCAATCAGACACACATCTTCTGAAGTACTATCTGGAAAATGTTTTTTTTTCCCCTCTCCACCCTTTTCTTCCTTCCTCATTTATTTCCTTTACTCCTGTTTTCATATCACAGCTTGAACGTATTCTCTCTCTCTCTCTCTCTCTCTCTCTCTCTCTCTCTCTCTCTCCCAGCAGTGACGCATGTGTAAACAAATAGCACCACAGAGAAACAGCGTGGCTCAGGAGAATCCTTTCATTTTTAGCCTTCCTTCTACTCCAGATTATATACTGCCGTAACAAAGTTTACCAAAGCAGTGAAACACGTCAGCCATTTCTCTTCTTCTTTGCCGAAATTTATTCAAAGTGAGTCACGGCCAAAAGACTTTCCTTTCTTCTTTTCCGCCCCGCACTCCAAATAAGGGGTCATTGACATCCGCTGTGCCGGGAAAGTGACATCATCTCGCTATTGATCAGCTTCTCAATGGCCATCAAAGACCAGAGCTGATTTAATGCCCAGTGGCATTACTTTTTGTGTTACAACCTCTCTCTCTTTCTCTCTCTCTCTCTCTCTCTCTCTCTCTCTCCCCATCACTCTGTCATTCACTCTCCATCTCCCCTCCTGTCCCTCTTTCTTTCTACCTTTTTCAATGTAGCAGTGTGATTGGACTGAAACTCAGAGGAACGGAGGCAGGGGCAGTGTGGAGGGAGAGAGAAAATGAGCTCCCGTTCAAGGACGAGACAAAGTGAGGCGGTCAAGATATCCTTCTCTGCCCTCATCATCTCAAACTCTCTGTCTCTCTCACACAAACACACTCTCATCGCTGCCTAGCTACAGACCTCCCACATTTATCTCTCTCTCTCTCTCTCTCTTACATCCTGGTATACCATTTCCTGGTTCCTCTCTCTCTCTCCAAACCATTACATCCTGGTATACCATTAAAGCAATTCAGGCTTATCCTACATCCTGGTATATCATTAAAGCAATTCAGGCTAATCCTACATCCTGGTATATCATTAAAGCAATTCAGGCTAATCCTACATCCTGGTATATCATTAAAGCAATTCAGGCTAATCCTACATCCTGGTATATCATTAAAGCAATTCAGGCTAATCCTACATCCTGGTATATCATTAAAGCAATTCAGGCTTATCCTACATCCTGGTATACCATTAAAGCAATTCAGGCTTATCCTACATCCTGGTATACCATTAAAGCAATTCAGGCTTATCCTACATCCTGGTATACCATTAAAGCAATTCAGGCTTATTCTACATGTGGAATCAGTCATGATTAGATGGGGTGCACAGAAAAGAACTGAGAAATAAAAAAAAAACGTATTCTATAAGTTAAAAAATAAACTCTCTTTGAAGATATGCCTGTCTCCATAGAATCATGCAGAGCTAATTTAGAGTCTTCTCGTTAAATCTATATCTATCCTATTCCTGTATGTGATGAGAACTCCTAACTCTATAGTATGTGCCTTGCTAAGTATATCCACATCAAGCATTTATAATATTCTGTTTTATCTGCCTTGGTAACAACGAGTAACAACCTTGAAATTTGTCCCTCAAAGACTATCTCTCTCGCAGACTTTGAGTGGTACCATGCCAGGAATCAAAATAAACCCGTCTGTGATGTGTCGTGTGTCTAATATGGCCGACTCGCCGTGTGTGATTAATCATCGCCGTAGACGTGCAGGTATCGAGAAAACGCCACTAATTATGGCGGCGCATGTCGGAAAACAACCCAGCAGTCGCCTGAGGGGTGAAAACCGCTGTCGGTGGTGGCGTTGGCTGCGGCGGTGGCTGTGGATCTGCTAAGTATTCCAGATTGTTCCGCCGGTGTGCGAGCTCATCTTTTGCCAGAATCTCACCGGAGGGGGAAATCGGGGAAGGGGAGAGGAGGGGAGGGGGCTGAGCGTGGACGTGCTCCTGTTGCGTCCTCGACCGGCCGGCCAGTCGGCCGGCCCTGCGCTCCCGTGGCTGCCCTACGGCAGGCTCACAGGGTCAAAAAAAGAGAGCTGAAGCAAAGAAGCAAAAATAAGCAACAAAGCTACCTTTCTTTTCCCCTCTCTCCCTCTCTCTACCTCTGTATATGTCTGTCTGTCTGTCTCTGCCTTTCTTTTAATCTTTCTGTTTCCCTCGGTGCCTCCCTCCATCTCTTTCTCTACCCTTCAGTCTGCCTGGCTGTCTATCCGTCTGATTTGGATCTCTCTATCTGCCTCTCTTTCGATCTCCCTCTCTCCCCTATCTTTATAAGTATATACAGCTATGTGCAGAATAATGTTGTGTGTTTTAAAAAAAATAATAAAGCTCAAAATCCTTAGAATAGCTGTTAATTCCATAATATCAATGCATTGGGAACACTGCACATTTAATTTCAAATCAAAACATGACCAAAATTGCCTCAGAAACAGCATTTTTGATGTCACCCCACAAGGTTTCTATAGGATTGAGGTCTGGGGATTGGGCTGGCCACTCCATAACATCAATCTTGTTAGTCTGGAACCAAGATTTTGCTCGCTTACTGGTGTGTTTTGGGCCATTGTCTTGTTGAAACATCCATTTCAAAGGCATTTCCTCTTCAGCATAAGACAACATGAACTCTTCAAATGTTTTGATGTACTGAAACTGATTGGTGATCTCTGCTGTCTTAACAGTGTCCTGTGGCTTGAATTCAGTGCATGGGAGCCGCAGACGCAGTTTGTCCAACGACCCACATGCACTGAATTCAAGCCACAGTACACTGAAGACAGTAAAGCATGGTGGTGCACAATTCATGTTACGGGATGTTTCTCATAATGTGGTGTTTGACCTATTTATCGCACACCAGAGATCATGGATCAGTTTCAATACATCAAAACATTTAAAGAGGTCATGTTGTCTTATGCTGAAGAGGAAATGCCTTTGAAATAGAGGTTTCAACAAGACAATGACCCAAAACAATAGGGAGCAAAGTCTTGGTTCCAGACTAGATTGACGTTTTGGAGTGGCCAGCCCGAACCCCAGACCTCAATCCTATAGAAAACTTGTGGGGTGACATCAAAAATGCTGTTTCTGAGGCAAAACTCAGAAATGCAGAGGAATTGTGGAATGTAGTTTAATCATCCTGGGCTGGAATTCCTGTTCACAGGTGCCAGTAGTTGGTCGACTCCATGCAACACAGACGTGAAGCAATTATCAGAAATAATGGTAATGAAACTAGATATTAGTGCAGTGATTTAAAGTAAAGCCACATCTTGAGACAATTTTCAGTTTGTACAGTAAATGTTTGAGTTTGTAAAACATTCACTGCTATTTTGTTTTAACTGCCTAACATTCCTTTTTCTTCAATTTCTGTAAAGGTATAGCACAAACTTGATTGTCATGTTTTGATTTGAAATTGACTGTGCAGTGTTCCCAATGCATTGGTATTATGTAATTAACAGCTATTCTAAGGATTTAGAGCTTTATTCAATTTTTTAAAACACACTGCTGTTATTCTGCACATAACACACACTTGTTTGATCCCGTGAAGGAAATTTGGTCTCTGCATTTATCCCAATCCGTGAATTAGTGAAACACACTCAGCACACAGTGAACACACAGTGAGGTGAAGCACACACTAATCCCGACGCAGTGAGCTGCCTGCTATACACAAATCCGGCGAAACACGGAATTAAAGCAGCGCCGCCATTACTGCGTTGCCTTGCTGCTAAGGAAGTAGCGAAGTAATGTGTTGGTCCTGTAGGCGGCTGTAGCAGACGTTAGCTGTAGATGCGAAATCTTCTTCTTTTTCTTAATTTTTATTTAGTATGTATGCTGTCCAGTGATGCCAGGAAAAGTGTGTTGTGTAGTCGGCTGTTTTAACAACAGTAGGAATATACAGAACTATGTAGCAGTTGCACATTGTTGCACATTGAGTGCCCATGTTTACAGGCTTACGGATTACACAGAGTTCCTTGTCGAGGACTAAGATGTGCGTTAAAAGTGGATGAAATACATACGATTAATAAAATAATCCTGAATACCTGTAAGAACATGTATTTTACTGCTACAAGTGGTCGTGGCTAATAGTTATTTGCAACTTCTGAAGCTTGTGATATTAGCAACACAGCTCTTAATGATAGCATTCGGCTTATTGTTGTCATTAATTAATACACGTCTTAATACATTATGTTGTCAATAAATTACCTTCATTGGTAAGTTTTGGCCACTGCCTGACATCTACCCAATGTTCCCTTTCACCTGACATTTTTTCATGAGCAGGGTCTCCTATTTGATATTCTCTGACAGGATGTTTTCATTGAAAAGCCATTAGAAGGCACTGGCAAGTGTCACACCGTCACACTCCGCAGGCACACAGTAATGGCGGCAGGCAAGATGGCAGCGCCCATAAAGTTCGCGGCGGATTGGTGTATAGCGGCGCTCTGTGAGCAGTGAGGAGTAGGTGCCTTGCTCAAGGGCACTTCAGCCGTGCCTACTGGCCGGAGTTTGAACCGGCAACCCTCCGGTTAGTCCGAAGCGCTAACCAGTAGGCCACGGCTGCCCCTTTTCCTGTCTCTATCCTTCCATACCATGCCCTGTATATCTCACCGTTTCAGCCTTGCCCTGTCTTTCTCTCCTTTCAGTCTCCATGCCCTTCTCTTTCTCTTTCTATCTTTCTGCCTTTCTCCTTTTCTCTGTTTCTCGATCTTTCTGCCTCTGCCTCTGCCTCTCTCTCTCTCTCTCTCTCTCTCTCTCTCTCTCTCTCTCTCTCTCTCTCTCTCCACTAGGCTGTGCGGGGCCCGTGTGCATATTTCTAAGCGGAGTGGGAGGACAGTCAATGATGGACGCGTCATTAAGAAGCCAATGTGCCTGCATCAGCCGATTAATATGGGACAGCCGCCACGGCTTTGGCCACGTCTGTAGGCACTTAAGTGAGGGTATTTGTATTATGCTACATTTAGCATGAAGTGTGTGTGTGTGTGTGTGTGTGTGTGTGTGTGTGTGTGTGTGTGTGTGTGTGTGCTGGAGGTTTTGGGGAACTGCGCATAAAGGGAAGGACAGTGGGGGTCATTCTGAGCTTTGAGTGAATTTGTTCTCTTTTCTCATGTCTCCCTGTGGACCTACAGTAAAGCTCAGTAGTAAGCTTGGGGAGGGGGGTCCTCAGGCTAGTGTGGATACTGTTGCAATATCAGTGATGGGGTTAAATAAAGAACAAGTCTTAACCAATTTCTTTTTAGGTTCAAATGAGCAAAAAACAAAGGCCAAGATAAATATTTTCAAGCAATACGACAAAACAGTCAACTCGACGACATTTCAGAAAGTTGTATTTCACTGCTGCATTGTGTAGACTATATGTGCTGCTGACCTTGTCCCTGATGCACCACTCGTGCAACATGCCAACAACAATGCATACCAAAGAACTCAAGAGACGGGCGTCTGACGGGCAGGCACAAAAGCCTGGCGCTAACGTTAGCTCAAGGCTCCGTGAGGCACTTAAGCGCACATGGACGTGAACCAAGATGACAGTAGGATGATGTACTGCTTCCACATGGTCATTCGAGACCCATGGCAAACATTACACATTATATCTAAACGTATACATTCAGATGATAGAATGTCCTGGGTATTAATCATTTCTAATTGTAATGAATGTAAACGTGGACCATGGCCACAACAGGACGATGTACTTCTTCCACCTAGTCATTTCAGACCCATGTCAAACATTACATATTATATCATTCAGATGATACAGAGACGTCCTGGGTATTTATTATTTCTAATTGCAATTATTTCATTTATAATTTAATAATAGATGTTTCAGATGTATGCAACTTAGATGTAGAACATGCAGTGATCTGCGCACACTAAACTAACCCACTAATCATCATAACTTTGATTGATGACTCAAATCGTTACCCCAAACACCCAGTTTTCTACAAACTCATGATGTTCTTCCAATTCAGGATTGGTCACTATGCCAAAAGTATGCCTACCTGGGTTTGAGAACATTAGTGCATGCTTTCTCAAATAGGGTAGATTGACCACAATGTTGAAGTGAGTTTATCAAGATATATAAGAAAAAAGGTTCCTAAATAAATAAGGGAGAGGAAAAAGCCAACAGGATAACAACATTAAATGAGAGAGGGAAACAACAGTGGGTGGCACCTGCTTCAATCTGAAACTGGTACATCACAGGTGTGGGTAATCAGGTGATACTGACGAACACCGCCCATAGGGGGCGCAACAACTGAACACAGGAGAGAAGGCAACGCCTTTGGATTACACTCAACTCTTAAGAAGATGATGCAGAGGGCAGAGTTCTGAAGGTGAACAAAACTTCAGTCAGCTCCTTCAGATAGTTCAAAGCATTTAGCATGACCCCCCCTCTGATCTTAACATGCAGAAGACTGCTTCAATAAGTCAGCTATTTAGCACACTTCACAGTGTCAGCCAGAGAAGCCCTTGTCTTTCTCCATTGCTTATTTTCAGTACACGAGTTTCCTCATTTCCTTCCACAACAAACTGCCTGAGGGCTTGATACTTTGCTGTTGTGAGGCAGTTGCAATGGCAAAAATCCCTCAATGCTACCATAAGCTACACTGGCTGTGTTACCATGGATATCTGTGAATATACTTATATTATGTCTAAGGGCTTTTGGAACTGGAGAACAAAAAAAATAAATAAAAAATGTAAAAAAAATGCACTGGTCCACTTACCGCCACAGGGAGCTCTCAGTCACACTGCCCAGATTGAAGTCGTAGAACTTCGTCAGCATCAGGATCACCTGCGGACACAAGACAACGGTACTCATTAGATCAATACACACACCCACACACACACGCACACACACACACACACACACACACACACAGTACATACACAGTGGGAGGAGATCCCGAATCCCACGCTTGACATACCGTGCGTCATTACAGCGACCGTCTAATGGACAAACACATCCCGAGTTTATCATCATGATCGTAATGTCCATTAATTGCCCATTCACGCTTGTCTGACTGCACACTTTTCACAGAGCCACTGACCATAAAGCATTGCTAAGCTTTACACAGGGGGGAGAAGAGGATTTACAGTGTAGACTACTACAGGCACACCTGTGGTGGAGGACCAGCCTCCTGCATCTTCTCCTGGTCAAGAGTATCTACCCCATACAAGACTTCTCTGCTCAGTTTCTTGGAAATGTTATGTTTTTTTCCAGTTTGAGCTTCTGCTGTGAAGTGGGAGAGAGATGAAACAGTTCCTAATCTAATGGAGATGGAGAGTTTACCCCCTGCATTGGTGCGTCTTTTTTTCTTTCTTCTTTTTTGCCTGCACACTGCTGAAAGATACATCAGCCTCCCTGTGCGAGTGGTTAATTATTTCCCCCCTCTCATTATTTAATCATAGCAGACTGAAACTAAATACCGCACAGTAAATACTCCACCGAACACCCCAAAGGTGTGCGAGATTCCTAAAGTGGGTCAGCTCCAGTCTAGAGGGAAAATGGAGATGGGAGAGAGAAAAAATCTGAGAGCTATGAATCTGCCGGAGGCTGAGCGTGTGTGAGAGAGTGAAAGAGTGTTTATTGGAGAAGCCCAGAGGTTCCGTGGGTTGCTGAGGGGGAATCGTCGAACTGTTGTGCGGAACCGGTGTTCTAATTTTGTCCCCCGATTGGGCATCAGCCACCACCCCGAAAGCTAAAACGGTCTTCGTGCCCCCCTGTCGTCTCTCCATCTCCGTCTCTTTTGTCAATACAGACGAGACCAACTGGTGGTGTCGAGGAGGGGGGGGGGGGTATAATGATGTCATTTGCATTCTGAAGACACCCGAAGCCAGCGGGTCAGCACCCACCGAATGGATTCGCTTCTACTTCACAGGCGAAACCATCCGCAGATCAATACTCCGCATATTCCGCATGTAATACGGGCTTGGAATGCCGCCAAGTGCACATACGCTGTCGGACGTTGGTCGTTCCAAACCCCCCCCCCCCCTCCTCCTCCTCGGCTCCTTCTTCGTTTTTTTTTACGGCAGACTCTAATTCAATTGCCTGTCACAGATGAGGAAACAGTCGGTGGCAATTTACAGTTAGAGCGGAGGTCAAGACGAAGCCATACGGCTAAGCACCGATAAAGCCGCAGACGGCGGCCATAATAGAGATGCAAAATAGCCGACTCCACAAATTGCTTTTTGGATATTAAAGCCGTTAAAAACGGTCGCGGTGGGTGTGCCTCCATGGG
>NC_063195.1:24241140-24258640 GCF_017589495.1 Alosa alosa | reverse complement strand
TCTGCTTGAGTGGAGACTAGAATTATAATTGCTCATTAGGCAAGTGTTAAACACTGCAAAAAATCATAAGCTTAAATCAAGGGAATATATACTTATTTTTTTTAATATTTGCTTATAATGACAAGACAGTTTTGCAATTGTTTGCACCGTTTTGTTAATCTTTTTGTTCTGTTTGCAAATCTTGCAAGTGAAAGTTTCTTGTTTTGTGGAAATACTATTTAAAATAAGCATAATTATCTGGCAAGATTTGCTAATAGAACAAGAAAATGTTCACTTAGTACAAGGCAAAAAAAAAACTAATATCTTGTAATAAGCAAATATTAAAACAATATTCACTTGATTTAAGCTTATTTATCTCACTTAGATTTTGAATTCTAGGATTTTTTGCAGTGATGGGATTATGCTAATTTGTTACGTAGCTTTGGTCCTTTGAATTGTACCTGACCTTCGGCCCCCACAACCACCCCCCCCCCCCACACACACACACACACACACACACATGGCAGATGTCCTTTCAACTATATTTCCTCTCCAGCATTGACAGCCAAGCTCAGGGTTCATCCAGGAGACAAGGTGCCATTTCATCCCTCACACAGCCCCACCACCACACCACTCCCATCTCTAACTACAGCATGCTGACACACATTGAAAAGCTTTCAATCGTCTGCTCAGGAAAAGGGAAAGGAAAGTGGTGTGTGTCTGTGTGTGTGTGTGTGTGTGTGTGTGTGTGTGTGTGTGTGTGTGTGTGTGTGTGTGTGTGTGTGTATGTGTGTGTGTCTGTGTGTGTGTGTGCGTGTGTGTGTGTGTGTGTGTGTGTGTGTGTGTGTGTGTGTGGGGGAGTGGGTGCTGTTGGAGGGGTGGCAGGAAAAGAAGCCTTTGACACACCAAAAGACCTTGATGCCTCCAATCCAATCTGGCGTGGCAGCTGAGGACAGGCAGCCATCATTAACCTTGCTGAGGAGTTAAAGCCTGGGGAAGAGGAAGATGAGAGAGGAAGAGGTGCGCCGCTACTCTGTTCTGTTCTGCTCTGCTCCGGCGCCGGCATAGACTCCGACTCTGAGTCACTCGCATAAACAGATGGGGCGGGTGCATCAGCCTATCACTCTTTCTCTCTCTCTCTTACTGTCTATCTCTCTCTTATACTTCCTCTCTCTTCTTTTCCCCCTTATGCTCTGTCTCTCTCTCTCTCTCTCCTGCTCTGAGTTCTTTCTTTGTTTTACCCCATTCCCATACACACATTTATAAAAAACACTCGGATAGACATTGAAAAAGGCAAACACACATGCATACATACATATATACATACATACATACATACACACACACATACATACATACATACTGTACACACATACAAAAATACATAATATACACATATACACTCTATACAAGGTATAGACATGGGTGCATCTACTGTATTGGCACACACATGCATACACATAGTCCCTTGGCTGAAGTGAGAGAGAGAGGGAGAGAGAGACCGTATCTTTGAGTAAGACCAGACAAGCCCCCACCCGCGGGCCCACTGGACATGATGGCTCCTGTCATTTCATAATTTCAGCCTGAAGGTATTCATCGCTTAGAGGCAAACATATGCACACAGACAGAGACGCACACAGAGACACGCACGCATACACAAACACATTCACACACATACACAGCCTCACACACATACACAGCCTCACACACATACACAGCCACACACACACACACACACACACACACACACACACACACACACACACTCGCTGCAATTCACCAGCGTGCATCCCACCTCCCTGGAGTCTGGTCGAGCTAAATTCCTCATGACTGCATCTGCGTGTGCGGGCGAGCTTCTCCATGGGACGATAAATGATCACACTCGATTTTGGAGCAGATTTCCACGTTTTTGTTTTTGTTCAGCAAATTACGGCAAAACGGCAGCCGCTTATGTTTTTAACGAGGGGTCGTAGCCGGTCCAGAAAAAAGACACCTCGATGAGCTCGATGTGATTGTTTGAAAGCATGCGAGACTTGATTAGAGTCTCAACTCAACATCGGGCGGTTATTTGGAATCTTAAAAAAGATGGGCCTAGAGAATTACTTCATTTTCAGTCAAACACAGCAGTCAGGATATAACTACCACTGGCAAATATAATGAATAATGCATGGTCAATAGCACCATCTTTGAGAGAGATGGAGGGTGTTTTTATGTGTGTGTGTGTGTGTGTGTGTGTGTGTGTGTGTGTGTGTGTGTGTGTATGTATGTATGTGTGTGTGTGTGTGTGTGTGTGTGTGTGTGTGTGTGTGTGTGTGTGTGTGTGCATTTGTATGGATGTATGTATGTATGTGTGTTTGTGTATGTGTGTGTGTGTGTGTGTGTGTGTCTGTGCTGCTATATAGCCACACGTGTGTGAGTGTGATGGGTATCTGGGATATCACACACACACACGTGTGGCTATATAGCAGCATCCCTACCCTTGTGTTTCTGTGCGTGCAGAAATTGGCAGTCTGACCCTTCTGTGAATGATGTGTCTGAAAGCACTGTTTATTCCAGTCATAAATCACCGTTTAGCACTCGGACATATGGGGACAGATAATACTTGACACATTATTGAAATGGGATGCACGACCACTGTCCCTCCCCTACTGCTGATAACGCACCCGTAGCAGCATGGCCAGGTGGAAGACACCTTCGGCAACAACAAAAGATAGAGACAGGAGAGAGAGAGAGAGAGAGAGCTCGGTTTCTCCCCGCGATTGATTTCCGACTCCTCGAGGAGGTTAGGATCCAGTTACACACACAGTTAATCACTTTCGCGGAGCACACGTCGCTGTGAGGTCCGTACGTGGGGTTTGGTTATGATGCCAGGCTTCGGGGTGCATAAGCTATTTGCCTGGTGCTGCAGCAGCAGGTTAGAATAACAACAAAAGCATTCTCTACTGAGGCATGGCGTAGATGATGCACTATCCCACTGGCTGACTGCGGGTGTGGTGGTGTAGTGGCTTGCGCTGGAAACCCGATCCTCATTCCCACAGGTGATCAGAGACTATTCTCTTCCAAAGCAATTAAATCACGGCTGATGATCAGGAATCAGAGCAGGTAAAGTAAAGCTGCTCTCTCATCTATTGCTACTCATCTCTGTCTCTTTCTTTTTCAATTCAATTGAAAACAAATGAGATTTAACGCATTAGCATGACAAATATGTTTTGCATTGCCAAAGCATAACATTTTAAACATAAGTTTATATGCTGGGAATACAATATATGGCTACTAGATATACAATCAAGATTAACAAAAGACAACAATCTTTCTCTCTCTCTCTCTCTCTCTCTCTCTCTCTCTCTCTCTCTCTCTCTCCCCTCTCTATTTCAGTCTTTTGCAACATTACTCAATGAAACTCTCAGCTCCTCACTCCTCACAAAGTCACCAAGCATTCAGCCAATAAATAAAAATCTGGACAAAAATCAACCTTGTTGTAAAATGAATTATTCAAGCTTACACATCCGCTGACACATCAGATGCTTGCTAATGGGATAATAAGAAAACTGGGACATTTGTGGAACAGCAAGAAGAAAAAGAAAGGAAAAAAAATACAAAACAGAGAAAAATTCTCTGGCACGGCGGTCTAGGAAATGTTTGTTTCCTCCTCATCAACACTCCCCTTCCTCTCTTTCCTAACAACTGAAGCTACTGGAGGATTCATCGATTGGCTCTGCATACAGAAGGAAGTTTGGGCATGGGTGTGTTAGTATTATTATTATTGCTGGAGGCGAGACAGACAGCCACCCCAAACCCCGCATTTACACACACACATTATCCCCGGGTGTGTCGAAACAAAGTGGTCTGCCGACACTAACAAGCTCTCATCTTCTTCATATCTCTCTCCCTTTCTCCCTTTCTCTCTCTCTCTCTCTCTCTCTCTCTCTCTGTCTCTCCCTCTCTCTGTCACTCTCTCTCTATCTCTCCCTTTCTCTCTTTCTCTCTCTCTCTCTCTCTCTCTCTCTCTCTCTCTCTATCTGTCTCTCCATCTCTCTGTAGGCCTCCCTCTCCCTCTTTTTCCCAATCAAAGACTTTGTGATTCTCATCGCTCGTCCATGATTAGGGGGTGATTAAGGCGGCGAGAGAGTGAACCTCGCCTGCTGGTTCAGAGGGTTACGCGGAGGCACATGCCAGACTGTCGGGAATACTAAACTCACACTCATACTACCCCACCCGCCAAAAAAAAAAAAACACCCACCATGACCACCTTCCTCCTACCGACCAGGCCAGTGACCTTTTCCCAGTTAATATGCTGCCACGAAACTCGCTAACCTCATCGCCAGGCGGCTTAGCAGCCGAGATGGACACGACATAAAAACGTGTGTACTTAATCTGTGATGAAAAGTGCCCTGGAGATTGGGAAGGGGTTTTGAGGAGGGCAGGGCAGGGGGAGGGCTTGTAGCAAGTTCCAGATGGGGGACAAATTATTATGAGTAAATTATGGCAAGACAGAAAAAGAGAGAGAGAGAGAGAGAGAGAGAGAGAAAGAAAGAAAGAAAGAAAGAAAGAAAGATAGAGACAAGAAGCAGAAGAGAGGCCCCGTCATCTTTGATAGACAGCCAGGGCCGCCGAGGATAAAGAGATGTCGTTACACGTGTGAGGGAATTGCAATCAGCGCGGGTCTTAACCTTGTCTCAACTCTCCTGTAATGAGAAGATAAAAAGGGAAACCCCTGAGAGTTGCACACAACATTTCCCACTGCCCAGTTCCCCACCTCCCACCGCCTCCCCACCCCCACAGTACTGTCCCAGCACGCCGCAGTCGGCGGTGGTATTACCAGTAGATATTGTGAAGAACGACTAAGGACACCGCAAGCCCAGGATTCAGGCAAAAAAAAAGAGGGGAAAAAATTCAAAAACAACATAAAAAGAGTTTAGATCAACAACTCGGCTCGGTGCGCAGTTGAGTCGGCTGTTTTTTAAATGGTACCGTTGAGCATCCAGTGCGGCACGTTGGCAGAATTCGCTAATCTGCGTCGGGGCTTCGCTCAGCCCAAACGACACTGGAGCCAAACAAAAAGGTCATTGTTTCTTAGCTCATTATAACTCCTGCTTTGGTCCCTTCCCTTCGCCGCTTCATTAATATTGCTGCAATGTCGGCAGAGGCCAAGATCACCTGCGTAAGGACATCATTATGCGCAGGATGCAGGGTGGCTTGGGCTTTGGCAGGGAATCATGCTAGGATACAAACAGGGACAGACTGGGAGTTGTCCATATTGTGCTCGTAGAAAGCCCAAAATCTTCAAATAAAATCTGTCAACACAACATGGCTTGAGAGCTATAGTAAAAAAATACATAAATAAAAAAGCAGCAAGCTCTTATAAAACATACCCATCCCACCCCCCAACCCACAACATCAACAACTCCTCCACATATTACTGGAGATGGTGGGCTGTTTACATCATCAAAGTCCGAGAGGCCTGTCCATGTTATCAAACCTGCTGAAGTCTGACTGGAAGACTGGAAGTTTTCTTTTTTGATCTTTGCCAATCATTACATCTGTGTCTAAGCTCTGAGTTTCAACAAAAGTTATGCAAGGAGATGGAGAAACCCTGCTTGTATTCACCACTTTAGCTCAGCTTAGATGTGAACGGGTGTGTGAGTGTGTGTGTATGTGTATGTGTATGTGTGTGTGTGTACGTTGTGTGTGTGTGTGTGTGTGTGTGTGTGTGTGTGTGTTTATGTGTGTGTGTGTGTGTGTGTGTGTGTGTGTGTGTGTGTGTGTGTGTGTGTGTGTGTGTGTGTGTGTGTGTGTGTGTGTGTGTGTGTGTGTGTGTGTGTGTGTGTGTGTGTGTGTGTGTGTGTGGGGCTGTGTGCCTGCTCTACAGTATGTTTGATAACCCTGATGGCATCCAACTGCCCCAAGTACTACAGCAGGCGATTGGCTGGACAGAATGAAGGACGTAAAACAAGTCGTTGCTTAAAACCCCAGTGGAAGATGACGCGTCCGGCCCAACGGCTGCCAAGTCTGTATTGAAACAGTGCGATTGGGAAGATTGATGACTGACCCCATCACTACGGCCCTATACTGTTTTAATGGTTCGCCTCACACCATCCAATTACTTACGATGTGATCATTTGGTCCGGGACCGATGACTGAATGCCTCTTGAGTCCTCACTCTGGAAGGGGTCCAAACCAATGCATAAAAGCGCTGAAGGGGGTCAGACACTGGGAGAGGAATCTCCGAGGGAATGGACATGTCCCTGCGACTGAGGAGCCCTGCTGCGCAGTGATTGGGCGGTATAAAAAGAACCGTATCGCTAAAGTGGAGAGAATCAACCTGGTATAAACCTTCAGCCCTAAAAGCCACTACAAAATAAGGTCACGGGACGCCAGTTTTTTTTGTTTTGTTTTTTTTTTCCAGCCTGAGCTATTCAAGCGTTCCGCGGACAACAGGGAAAACAAGCAGCCATATCAAATTTCACATAAATCAGCCTGGGACGATTTACTTTAAGAGTTGCTCAGCAGGAAAATTCTCAAAGGGACGCCTTTCCCCGAGAGACCTGTCACAGTAAGCAAAACCAGACAACGTGAACATGTTAACAAATCAGCCATTCCCACAGCGGAAGTGTAGCTTGGGCACATACGTTCTGCCTTGCCATCATTTTCCTACAGTGACAACGGCCTCCTGCATCTTGCAGTACCAGAACACCATCCCACCACCAGAAAAGGTTCTGTAGTGTCTACTGTACATGTGTCTGTGTGTGTGTCTGTGTGTGTGTGTGTGTGTGTGTGTGTGTGTGTGTCTGGGGTAGGTCAGCTTTTCTACAGTAGTCAGCTAAAAACAGGTGACGGGGCATTTCCTTAGGGAAGTGCTTGTGGTGCGGAGGATACTCGGGAAAGAGGAATTAGCCATTGACAAGCACATAAACGGCTTAAAGTTTTTATCTATTGAGCTATCGACAAAGCCTCACGTAGAGGATCCACAGCGGCAGGGGGGGTGGGTTGACCCCGCGGTGGCGTCGCGCAATTTCCTAATCGGAGAGGTGAGGCATCGACCGCATGTGGCCAGAGAAAGTGCAGCTCTTTGCATGCACAGCAGACCCCATGGTCCATCATATTCACTATGGCCGCAAAAATGTGCAGCTCTGCAGTATAAATATAGTTCTGTGCACAAACAAAATTCTAAAAAAAAAAAAAAAAATAAATATCGCCGTGATGTCTTTTTTTGGGAGCAGCTTTGCGTATGTTTTTTGTCTGTTTTTTTTTATCTTGTGAGGGGAAACAAATACAATTTCAAATATGGTTTTCAAGTCACTAAGTAGCTCATAGAGCCATTCCATATTTGACACATTCCTCTGTATTAGCCACGTTGTGTATAAACCGCAGGACAGTGTTTTATGCAAGTTAAAAAAACATACTGTAACTGCCCCTGTGTATTACTGTAACTGTGTGAAATTTTGCAAAATCAATGTATAAACTACGGCTACTAGTTGGGAAATTACGGTAAAACCAAAAATAACCCTTGAATAGGCCATGTGTTTTTCAGTTTTTCTTCTTATTATCTTATTATTTTTTTCCCCAAACGGTTCGTTACGAACAGAAACGGAATTATAACGTTTCCGGTTATGAGTTCCACCAATAAATTGACGTTCCCGAACCGGTTAGAACAAAAATACTGTTCCCGAACGGTTAATTTCGCTCCTGTCAGCTGTTTAATGCTATAGAATTATGTCACATCTTTCTCATCCAGCTTAAACCAAATGTAATAATATTACAACCATTATTAAATAATAATAATAATATTATTAATAATAATAATAATTAAATAGGCCTACAATTATTTCAAATGTGTAGTTTATTGTTAAAAGAGAAAATTTTCACACAAACGTAACAACATTATTAAGACACGGGTTATGCCACCGGGCAACAAAACAAATTCCAACTGTCGGGGAAAGACCATCCAGTAGGCCTACTCATACCAGTAACAAGCCATCTGTGCATTAGGCAAACAGAGGTGTTGGCGCATTTAGCCAAATGTTCGCTAGTCCATCATTAATGTGAGCTCCATAAATATAGCTATTGTTGTTGTGTTTGAATGAGCGCTTTAATTAACGATGGATCGTAATTTACCTCTTATTTAAGATGTGGAGTGGAGACTTTGTAATCCACCGCTCTCTCTCCATTCAGTCAGCTTAATGTCTGATGTCACACAGGAAGTGAACCTCAGCCGCATTAACGCGCAGGAAAATACTTTTTTTCTTTTTTTAGGCAACGAAAACTTTGAGGAACGAAATAAAACCGGTAAAAAAAAAATATTCATACCATGTTTATCTTATCTGTCATTGTAAATATCATAATATATTTCTCTTTAATCGTGCTGGGAAGATGTAATACGTATGTATGTAATATGATTTCAGACATGTGGAAGATAACCTCCTTTAGGTCTTATTTATTTGTCCCAGTATCACAGCGCATCATAAGATCGTTGACGTCTGGCTAATTCGCTAAAGAAAGACATTGAAAAAGAAAGAACGAAGGCAACGAGGAGCAGGACTAGCGAGGGGACAAATCTCCCGTTACAAGATCAGCAGATTGAGGAGTACAGTACGTGCCGGGATTGCCAAACTGGACTCGGTTCCACTATCCCTTTATCAGCGTAATCCTACCAACATCTTGACATGGTTTACAAAAAAAATGAATCGCGCATAAGCATGTCATTATCATGGGAATGTGAAAAGGGTTTTTACAAAGCTTGAGAGTGGCAAGTCTGAGGTAATTTTTACATGTATCCTGGGAGACTGTGGTTGGCTGGTTGTGCTGGGGTTGAGTATGTGTTTATCGAGTCCGTACACCTGAGATGAAAGTGGAGACCGACACCCCCACCCCACCTCACACCAACACTCCCCCACTTCCACAATGCAATTCATTTAATTCCCCGCTGTCATCCATTCTGCTTTATCAGCACTTGGAATTAAGTTACCTCATCAATTTCACCGTCCACATATTTACCCACAGTAATTAATAATAAGCCGGTGGAGTGGACTAGCCTGGAGAAAAATAAATTGTTTCCAGCGCCAGACCTGATTAGAACCTGCCAAATGTTCTTTACCGAATAAGTGGAAAAGCTGGAAGGTTTCCAACATGTTCTTCGGGAATTGTTCAGCCTGCTATGGGCAACTGAATCCGTGGCTTTGTTGAAAGAAAAGAAGAAAAGAAACATGCAGGACTAACAGTGCCATGATGTCAAATGCCATACATGTTTCAGCACATTGGGGATTAGCTGACTTCCAAAGCCACACATGTTCTGGGCCACACCACAGTAATTGAGCAAATGAATTTGTCACACATTAGTTCTCTGAAAACTACCTCTAAAAGGTAGAAAAAATACGTCCAACACAGTGACAGTCTCCCGAGAGATGACAATCACAAGGCAACCATCCAGCACTACTGGTCATGATCAAATTCCTATGAGCACCAGGCCCGGGAATTGGTATGTATGCAAGCCTCCTCTCTTCCAGGAAACAACCAAAGTGAGAGAGAAAGAAAAAAAACACACACAGATGTGAAAGAGGAGAAAAAAGGAGATGTGGGACGCGTTGCCGTCAAGCTCCGGTGAGCTTTAGACATCAGAGGAAGGGCAGCAGGGGTCCCTGAGCTAGGCAGCTCCGCTCACCATGCACAACACAAATGTTCTTCTCCTGCTCTCTCGTATACGTGTGTGGGTGTGTGTGTGTGTGTGTGTGTGTGTGTGTGTGTGTGTGTGTGTGTGTGTGTGTGCGTGTGCGTGCGCGTGTGCGTGCGTGTCTGTATCTGTGTCTGTGCGTGTGTGTGTGTGTGTGTGTGTAGGTATGTGTGCTCCTTTCTCTTCTGTCCTCCAATCAGTGCCATCCAGTCACTGGATGGTGGGCACACAGACAGAGAAGAAAAAACGGAAAGAAAAAGAGAAAGTCAATCATGGGAGAGGGAGGAGAGAGAAAGCGAAGGGAAGAGAGAGAGAGAGAGAGAGACAGAAGTGAAAAGAAAGAGTCAATCACCAGAAAGAGAGAGAGGGAGATAGAGTGTATCATGAGAAAGAAAGTGAGGGGAAGAGAGAGAGTGAGAGAGAGAGAACTAAAAAGAAAAAGAGAAAGGCAGAGAGAGAGAGATCAAGATAGAGATAGTCATCATGTGAAAGAGTGTGTGTGTGTGTGAGAGAGAGAGAGAGAGAGAGAGAATATCATGAGATGGAGAAAGAGAGAAGGTGCGTGTGGGTGCTAGAGAGAGTGCAGAGCAGATTCATACTGATGTTCAGAAATAGACGGAGAGGACAGACTTCTGTGGCAGGCTGGAGGCAAGAACTAACTGGAGCAGCACACGTCAGGAGCCATCAGGCCTGCTCCCACTGATTGCTATGAGGATCCTAGTGCCTTAGCGCACTTATATTCAGTGGCGACAAGTGACGGAGAAGCAGGGCTGGTGGTGGTGGTGTGTGTGTGTGTGGTGGTGGTGGTGGGGGGGGGACAGCTGCCTAGTTCTTGGATCGAGGAGAGTGTTCTTCATTAGTGCCTGTGCAGGGGGAACCAGCCATATCTCTCTACGTTCTCACTGTGCCTCTGGAGAAGTGGATGCCGTCCGCACCAACTGGGGTGAAGGTGGAGGTGGTGGTGGAGGTGGGTATCGAACTGCGTTGAAATCAATAGCTGAGCTTGTCTGACATTTGCTTGAAAGGTAATATGTGTATTATAGATTTCAGAGGAGCCATTTTAAAAAAAAAAAGGTTTGCAAGGTTTGGCTGAAAAAAAGAAAAAAGACATTGAGCGACATCAATTGCATGTAGTTCGGACTGCTTTGGAAATACACACACACACGCACGCCAGCTTGTAACAAGACACACACACACACACACACACACACACACACACACACACACACACACACACACACACAGACACACACAATAGACGTATTGATTTATTTGAGATATTCAGCTATCATTTTACATTCAGTATATGATTATATTCCAAAATACTGCTGCTTGTGTGGCTGTTTATTAGATCACTGTGTGCGAAGATGTCTATTAAACACTAATAAAATATGAAATAACTTGGAAATCTAAATCTATTTATGAGTCATATTTTCTAATCTAGACTTTAAGTAACACCCGCAGACACAGAAGTCCGTGGCAGAGATCAAGAAGGCTTTAGTTAAACATTGCACTGCTTTGCGGCTTGGCATAGAGTCTCTGGGCTTCTTCAAATGAGATAGGAAGAGAGTGAGACAGGAAGAGATTGAGACAGGAAGAGAGTGAGACAGGAATAGAGTGAGACAGGAAGAGAGTGAGAGAAAGACAAGCAAGTGAGAGTACACGGAGAGAGACGAGAGTGAAGCATGATAGGTGATTATTATCTGAACAAAAGATGCTGAGATAACAGCCATGTTTAACAGCAAGGTAATGATTATAGAAATGAAACCAATTATCCAAGTTGCAGGTCTATTCAAGTTAATTATGTGCAACAAAACACAGTTATATTCAGCCCTTGGCATTCTTGGCGAGATTTAAATTATCGATTTACAGTAGACAAGCCCTCTTGCCCATTTCCGAGTTCCGTGACTCATGCGACTTGCGAAGGATTCGACTTCACTTTGATATGGAATAACAACACTCTTAAGCCCTTGTTTCATTTCGGTCCCCAGAACTCATAGACTCTCTCTCTCTTTCTCTCTCTCTCTCTCTCTCTCTCTCTCTCTCTCTCTCTCTGTTGTTTGCTCTCATTACGACCATGACTAACACACAGACTCTAATTATCCCACAACCCCTCTCAAGTAGGCAGAGAGATAAAGAGAGGGAGGGAGAAAGAGATGGAGACAGAGATATGGACAGATCATGACGAAGAGGAAGAGAGATGTTGAGACCTGAGGAGGAGGAGACAGCCCCTCACTGCTCGTGATCTTGACACCGCTTTTTTACACGACTCGAGTATCTCTCCAGTCAACAGTCCTTCCGTTCTCTGCATGTCTGCTAGTTATTTGCTGTTTGACCACTCAGCCTAAATTACAACAGGTTGTCATGTGCGTGTTAGTGTGTGTTAGTGTGTGTGTGTGTGTGTGTGTGTGTGTGTGTGTGTGTGTGTGTGTTTGTGTCTTGCCATGAAAAATGCTACACTACAACAGTTTGTCATGATCACAAATATATACGCTTCTTCGTTGGCACCGCTTAATGAAGGAACCCTCTGTGTTAAGCAGCTCTGGGACTCGTCAGGCAAAATGGAGTGCAGTTTTACTCCAAGTGTCCTTTTGGGAGTGGGGCAGTAAGAAGTCTTGAGGGTGGTTGTGTGTAAAACTCTTCATTGTGAGCACTTGCCATCGCCATTAATATGGGTTTATATTGCTCCTCTATGTGGGACTCCAGTGAAAAGAACTATTCAGGAGGACTATTCGAAGGCCCCTCTGTCTCTTCAGGTGAGACGACATGCCATTTTTTTTTTCTCTCTTGTGGTATAAAGACATTATCTGTTTCGTTATTATATATTTTTTTAGGTAAGATGGATGCAATTAGAGCCCTCTCTGGTAGGAAATCAAATGTTGTGAATGTCTTTGTCCTCGTGCTGACTGCATGTGATATCAGTTTAAATCCACACGTAATGCGTTTTCAAACAAAAAATTGGCAGATTGGCTGCTGTGCAGACCAGACAAAAATGCCCTTGGCCTGAACAAAGATAAGAGTGTATCCATCCTTAACCTGAACACCATACTAAAGACATGCTCCTCTAGCCTCTTCCTAAGCATAGAACTGTTTGGCAGAGCAAAACAAAATGGAGAGAATTGCTGCCTCATTTCACTCTTTCACTCTCCTTTCTTGTACGCCCCCCATCCCCCCATCTCACACACACACACACACACACACACACACACACACACACACACACACACACACACTCGTCACTGGCAAGCCGTGGCAGATTTCTCTATTTTCCTGTTGGACTCTGCTGATGGTTGCTATCGAGGGCCGCTGGTCCACTAAACCCCCAATTGTCTTCCCCTCACCCTCCCTTTCCTTATCCTAGTCTTTTTCTGCCTCTTTTGGGGGAATGGTGTTCTGAAGGCGGCCAGAATCTCATTACCCTGAGATTCCGAGCCTAAAACAGAAGGTCAGCGCTTAGCAGATGCACCTTGCAGACAGTACGCTGCTCCATTTGGATGCAATTTCCACCCCATACCCCCCCACACACACACACACACACACACACCACACACACACACACACACCTCTAACATACACTCCATTCTATCTACCCCCAACTCCTCCATGTGGATTACAGTGTCCATGTAGCTCATTGATGCCACAGTGCTCCACAGAGTCCTCACAGATCTCATTCCTGCCTAGACCCCCCTCTCCCGCCCCCCACCAAAGACCCATTAGTAATTGCTACCCAGCTTCAATCTTTTAGATTTATTACATTTTTGCCAAGGAAAAACATTGAAGTAATAAATGTAAAGTGAATAATAAGGGTAGTATATAAAACAAATGACACACATTGGAGAACAGAAACACATCAGTAGAAGAAGGCCTTACTGAACGACTTCAGCTGAGATTATATTTTTATAAACATTGTCAGAAGACTGTAGGGTAAACTAAGGACATCTGACGTCATTTAGAGAGAGAGAGAGAGAGAGAGAGAGAGGGAGGGAGGGTGGCTGTTTGCACATCAACGATGCTGAACAGATGGCATGTTTACATGGAGCCATCTCAGGAGGAACCTAAAAACACTTTTGCCTGAGCTGTAAAAATGCACTGCCCCGAAAAAGGCAAAGAGTGCTGTCACTCGAATTTGAACGCTGTGGCAGCCCTATACATGCGGCTGAGTTTAATGGGTGTGAAAGCGGACGACACCCTATCGATGGTTATCTGCGTGCCCGCGAGGTCCGTGGCATGGGCGCCAGATGGGCGATGTGCCTGACAGGTGGCTCACCTGATGCGGATGGCAACGCTTTAAAGGGAAATCTAAATATCAACCGGGAGAGACACGCTGTGTGCCGTGCCTAATCTCTCACTCCCTCCACTCTCTCCGCTGAGTGACGTGGGCAGAGCCGCTGGGATTTGTGTACCAACGAGACAGCGGGCGAATCCTTTCGACTCAAACGTTCCCCTCCCTGTGTTATATCCATGTTATAACAATGTGCTGAACGTGCTATACTTTTTTTTTTTTGTCGTTTATGCATTGCAAACACTGGGGCATTCTCCAAATGAGCAGAGGATCAATCAATAATGTAGTCAATCACTTCTGGTCAATCACAAGTTATTTGTTTGTTCTTTTGTATACGTCCCTATGGCGCGTTGGGCCATCTGAGACTCCCATTCCCAAAGCAATCACGCTGTATGGGGGGGGGTGTGACTAACCGATGGTGTTAATCTCAGAGTTTAGTGAAAGTGATTAGTTAGAGGACCAAATGAAGGACAGAGAGAGAGAGAGAGAGAGAAAGAGCTGGAGATGGATTGGACGTTCGCTTATTAGATAATGATACTGTCTCATGAATGCATATCCTAATTCAAATCGAGGCAATCGAGTAACTTCCTTTAGTCCAAAACTGTTTTTTATAAAATAAAGCTACCCTGTGTGACCCTAGCCTTTAGTTGTGTGGGTAGTTGTGATTAAATACCATTAAATTAATATACAAAGATAAAAAGACGTGATGGGGCATACGTGGATGTAAAAATGGCTGACATAAATGGGGAAAAGAAAAGGCAATCAGAGGCTGTCAAGTAACTTTTTTTTTTAATTATAAACATTATGGATGAAACACAGCAGGCGCAGGCATACATTCATTCTCTTCCTGGCAGGAGTGGAATAAAAAGTGCCCATCCAGACAGTACTTAGGAGTGTCACCTGTGTGCAACCCAAAGAGCTCAAAATTAATTCAACAGGCATACTGTTTTAATACCATGATTAGATTATATCTCAAACGGGTCTCGTAATTGGACGGGGGCCTATGTCCCTTTGATTCATCAACTCGCCTGTCTCCCGCCTGCCAACGTTGTCTACATCTCCTGGTCCCGATATAGAAAAAAAGAAGGGGGGGTGGAGGGGGGAGTGCTTTTTTTTCCTCAAGGGGTGTGTGTGTGAGCAGGAATGGTGCCAGAGCTTTCCAAATGGAGTCAAGGCCCTCAATACCAAACCTGGTCTCAGCATAAATACTTTGGAAAGGTACTTTACATTTTCATTGATTTGGGACTTAACTATTTTTTCTTTTTTTTTGGTTCTGCGTGAATAGGAAACAAAAAGGCCCCATACATGCACCCAGGTTGCTGATTCATTGCCAGTTTTATTTATTTATTTATTTGTGTCCTTTATTTCTTTATGTTGTTATTTTTTATTATTATAATATTTTTTTTGTCGGTGCATGTCGGGGACTGCCAGGCAGCTGTCAGCAATCTATAAGCGGGCGGCTGGCTGCCTTTGAAAGCTAAGGAGCCTTCTGGGGCTAAGCACATTCACTGGCCCAAGACAAGTGCACAATCAAAAGAGATGGGTGGGCTGGAGCTCACGCTGCTTGAAAGCCCTCACTTCTGGAGTGGCTGGAAATGGTGGAGGGTGGTGGTGGAGGCAACGGTGTGTGTGTGTGTGTGTGTGTGTGTGTGTGTGTGTGTGTGTGTGTGTGTGTGTGTGTGTGTGTGTGTTAAGAGGAAAGGGGTGGCATTTCAATATAACTGTCTAAGAATAGTTCCTCTTTTTTTTTCTGGTTCAATTGGAGGCATGTTGCTTTGACATGACATTTTTGTAATGAGGTTAACGTAAATTGTAAGGGGGAAAACAAAACAAAAAGTTGGAGGGGGAAAAAACAGTGCTAGCATTATGCTAGCTATGTAAGACACTAAGCAGAACATGGTTACTACAACGGGCTGATAAAATTAACTCCACTGTGTTCCACTTTAGTGGATAAATATGGATATGGTGTAGTGAAACCTCAGAGAGAAAAAGAAAGGAGACAGAGGGAGAGAGAGAGATAGAGAGAAAGAGACAGAGAAAGAGAGAGAGAGCGGACTGGCTTTTCCGGCGTGCTACTGATGCACTTAATACAGCGGTAATTTATGCCAGCCATTTTATGGTAAGCAGGGGAACGCTGACCTGCGCTCTGAAACTGCAGCTGTAAGCACCCGCGCCAACTTGGACGCAAACAAGCTGAAGTCAGAGGGGCTGAGGGGCTGAGCTCTACACCATCACGCCAGCACAGCCATCACTCTACAGTACAACAGCCACTAGCCCAAGGTGCAACGGGTGCTGTGTCGTGCTGTGCTGTGCTGTGCTGTGTTTTGCTGTGTTGCGTTTTGCTGTGTTGCGTTGTGTAGTGTAGTGTAGTGTAGTGTAGTGTAGTGTAGTGTAGTGTAGTGTTGCGCGTTGCGTTGTGCTGTGCTGTATGTCAAGCCGATTGAGCATTTATTCTGATATCTTGATATCAGGCATAATTGTCATATACATGTAAGCCATTTTTGTCAACTAGTTAACTAGTGAGCCATGTTTGTGTGAACTAGTTAACTAGTGAGAGCCAAAATATGCACACTAGTTAACTAGTGGGAGCCAAAAGGCTCATTAGTTAACTAGTGAACACATTTTAGCTTCACTAGTTAACTAGTGAGAGCCAGAAATGTCTACTAGTTAACTAGTAAAGGCCAAAATGCATACCAGTCAGCTAGTTGAAGGCTGTTGGGTCTCACTAGTTAACTAGTGACAGCAACAAATGTGCACATGTTTACTAGTGAAGGCAAAACACCTCACTAGTTGACTAGTTGCAGTAGGTCAATGTCACTAGTTAACTAGTGAACCATAAATGGCTTACTAGCTAGCTAGGTGATGGCACTAGGCTAACAAGAAACAGGAGGCAACATTGAAGGTGTGTGTGTGAGTATCTGTGTGTGTGTGTGTGTGTGTGTGTGTGTGTGTGTGTAGGAGGCAACATTGAAGGTGTGTCAGAATGTAAGCCTTTCAAGATGGATGCCCTGGCTTCTGAGTAGCTCTGCACAACATTGGAATGTGGTAGATGGAGGATGGTCATTAAATATGCAATTTAGTTTGGGACTGCTAAATTTCTGTTCATAAACCAGTGCATTAATTATTGAAAATTTGCCGTGTCAGCATAGCCAGTTTTACAGACCTCTGAAATAAAAGCAAGCCTTTTTAAAAACAGTTGTGGGTTTGAAATGAAATGTTTTTTTTCATGTTTGTGACTTAATGAGTCACCTGACCACACACAGAGATCCCATCCACCTAAATGGACCCCGAGTACTAGATTTATTATAGTCGTTCGTACTGCCGTTCATGAATTAAATATCAAAAAGAGTTTGAAAGCAAATTCATACATTTAGGGATTATGGTTTAGTCTTGAGCAAGTGATCTCATAAAATAGCCACTTTAGGCCCGCTGCATCAGCCAAGACACGGGTCCCCCCCTTCCCAGTCGAATCCCCACTTCTGGGATAAATGCATAATAAAGATTAATGGTTTCCATAAAAACACACACCCATACACACACACACACACACACACACACATACACACACACAC
>NC_063195.1:24233640-24236140 GCF_017589495.1 Alosa alosa | reverse complement strand
AAGCAAAGCAAAAAGCAGAGCAAACAGTGGACCTTGGTGAAATGAGGCTGAATCATGGAAATGGTATACAACAGGTTTCTGTTCTTCACTTTTTGCTTGTCCTAATTTGGTAGGAGTCACAGAAAGCTGTGAACATAATATGCCATTCCCTTCTGCAGTTATCAAATAATCACACATGCCGTAAAACAAATCACAGATGATCATGGGTTGCAAGAAATATTAGCCTGTGAAAGATTATAATATGGCCCTCACCCTAATAATAATAATACTAATTCCCTTAGAATTATCCTTGATACCCCCACACACACACACACACACACACCACCAGCAGCAGAGCCGTATATATAGAAAGTTCGGACAACTAGGGAATCGAGTGTTCTGAGCTATTCCGTTAGTGATTGGTTCCGAGGTGGCCACGTGTTTCATGGACGCCATGTTCCCACTCAACATTCAGCAAATCCCCATTGACATAGTACAGTGAACAGGGAAAAACATATCTAAAATTATTTAAAACAAAATATATATTTATTTTAAAAATGGCGAACTGTTGCATGTGTGACTCCAATGCAGGACTGGGAAGTGGAAAACCGTTGCACAATTTTCCCTGTGACTCAAACGGCAGAAAGTATGGGAGCAGAAGGTCAAGAGACAAAACTGGACGGCTAATAATTACTCAATATTGTGTGAGGTAAATGTCAACTTTTTCTCTTCGACTTATGATAACTCATTCCATTGGGAAATTATAGTAATACCATCTACCGTCAAAAAATTTCTAACACTGGTTTAGAAATGAATGAAGTTTGAAGTTAGCCAAGCCTCATCCTGGCATTATTTTTCCGCTAGCATTCCATGTAAACATTGCCCCGAGACTGATTAGGCGACGTAGTCATTCACTACAAAGAACATTTTACAGGGCCATTTAAGATAAAGGTAAATATACACTGGAATATTTCCGTAAGGGCCTTTTACATACTGACAAATAATATAGAGTATATGCCTGTTAATGGCGAAAAACGATTTCAAAATACTGCATTCACTCCATAGAGTTACACTGTAGAATCATCCGACGTGGGGAGGCAAGATGGCGGCCATGATTTCAGTTGTCCGAACTCTCTATATACGGCTCTGACCAGCAGCCCCTTACAGCGCCCCCTGCTGACAACCCATTGAAGTGTATCTATTTACCTCTTGTGTTGGCATGGAACAAAATGTGTTTCTTGGAGTTGTATTGCACTGAATTATCCCAGTGTGTGTTTAATCGTTCTGAAGTATAAGAACAGAAAAGAGAAACAGATCCTGAGGAGAACAAACCCCCCCTGAGCATAACCCCCACATAACGCATGCGGTCCTGCAGGTGTCCACAAAACAATCACCTCAGAGTGTGTGAGGCCCGGCGTCACATCGCTACTGTGTGTCTGTTCAACTCGCGGGTGTCATTTAGACGCGCTTGACAAAGCCCTGAGAATAAAGACATATTGCTTTTTGAGGGATTCAAGTCGCAGGTGTGTAATTATCTTGCACCTGTGCCATCTCCTCCTCCATCTTGAACGCGTGTTGTGGAGGCATTATGCTATTAACTTAATCGCTCCCTCGAGAAAAGGACAATAAAACATGTCACCTTCAAAACCATCTCAAATTGCGAGTGTCATCACAATTGTGCCAGCTGACATTGTACGGGGTCAGCAGTTATGACATTCTTGTTTGTTTTTGACATGTCTGAATAGCTGGGTGTTGGTGGGAGATGGTGAATT
This sequence comes from Alosa alosa, assembly GCF_017589495.1. Classification (NCBI taxonomy): domain Eukaryota; kingdom Metazoa; phylum Chordata; class Actinopteri; order Clupeiformes; family Clupeidae; genus Alosa; species Alosa alosa. Next base: position 24,234,389 of record NC_063195.1, on the reverse strand, counting down.
GGAATCGGAAAACTGCTGCTGCGGTTGACGCCATCAACGCTCTTGGATTTGAAAGCGCGCTCACGTCTCCCAAATCCCATCTCTCAGTAGTTATTGTTTAATTATCGACATTGAAATCTGAGCAAACAAGACTTCACAGGTACATCAACAATGCCCAGCCTTTGTTCCTTTGATTGTGCGGGGGAGAAAGAAAGTGAAAGAAAAGGAGGGAGAGAGAAAGAGAGAAAGTGACACGTTCGGAGAGAAAGAGAAGGAAAAAATCCTCACTGCCTCCTCACTTCCTCTGTAGAGACTAATTATTTTCTCCAGTCTCCATTCTTTCTTGACGCAGATCTCTATATTTAACATGAGAGATTTATAAGGCTGCACGAAGAGGGATTGCAAAAAAAATAAAGCATAATGGAAAAAAGGAAATTTTTTGATCTTTCCGAGCCCCCCCCACTGATTTTATATTTATTTAAAGCCACACATGTATTCTAATTCTGACTATACCTTTAGTCATCTCCTTTTTTCCCTTCTTGAGTCGTGCTTTTGTGTTGACAGGTATGCACTGTCAAAACAACATCAATGACTACAAACAAGTCGATATGCCTGTTCTCAGATGTTTTCGGTCAAAGACGTGCTAAAAAAGCGAGCCACAATTTGTAAGCGGATGTTGGGATTTTTCCATGAGCTCATTACCTCAAAACTGCGATATTTGTTATGGCAAGCACCTACAGACCCCCAGACACCCCATAAGGTCTTTATAT
>NC_063195.1:24208640-24223640 GCF_017589495.1 Alosa alosa | reverse complement strand
TTCACAGTATTAGTTAACTGTATGGTCATCCAGAGAAAGACAAAAAAGAGACATGAGTCTAACTCAATGACAGTTGCAACATGATACTGTATATCCATTCCCAAGTACCGGTACATGCAATAAAAATTGTATAAATACAGTACAAGCAAAGTAATGTAGAATTGTTGTTGTGTACTTATACATCCTGACACAGAGATACATGTAGGCTAATTTGTGAAATGTACTGTAACAGCAGGCAACAGTATTTATTAGTTAGAACTTTACAGGACAGGGACACTTCTGTCTTTGGCAACATAAACTACACATTGGATCTTTACTGTGGCCTTCTGTTTATTGAGAATACACTCATTTACAGTAAGAGAAGAATGACACACACACACACACACACACACACACACACACACACACACACTCACACACACACACACACACAATTGCTCTGTCTATTAAACTGTCCTTTTTCCCAGTGGGACTAAGGGCGCATCATCAGCAATTAAATCCGAGCACAGTTTGTATTGCCTCCAAAACATCTTGTTCACTTAAAGTGTCAGGTTTTCTGCTACCAAAAGTGAGACATGAGAGAATTGCTGGGTTCATTTTGCTGGTGGGTTTCATAAAATAAAAGGACAAACTCAAAAAGACAGCTAAAACGTACAGCCTCAAAAAAAAAAATATACTTTGGAAATATTGATCCATGCCATCTTGCCTCCAAAAAACATGCACCTTGATGCTCCACACACTCCAATGTGTTCTGTCCCCATCTCATAGTCTCATCTCTTAACCAAATCACATCCCTCCTTAACACCCCTGCCACGTCTTAGGTGCAGAAAAAGGTGTCGGCAGAGGAAAGATTATGAAATGAAAGTAAGGGAAAAGCAAGCAAATTTCATCTAGCATTAGTTTCGGTTGTGACCACAGACATTAGCCTGACAACCGCCTCTCTTCTTTGGTGGAGGGTGTCATATGGTGCTGCATAATCCTCGTGTCATTATTCAAGATATGTAGATGCCCCCCCCCACCACCACCACCACATCACATACACACACACACACACACACACACACACACACACATACACACACACACACACACACATACATCAATACAAAAGGCCTAATCTGGTCTGCTCTTTATTTGGGTCTGAAAGACCAAACACTTTCTTCTTCGTCTTGTCAGGGTTCCAACCCACCCAAGCGTGCGGGCCTACTGTGGCTGGGGTGCGGGCGAGAAGCCCTCGTGTCTAACACTCATTAGAGTAACAGGATGCGTTACATGGGGTTGGCGGTTAAATGTCTCGCCGAGTTGAGGGGCCTGTCACTTCTTAAACTTCTATTTTTGTTTCGTTTGTCTCATTAGGTGACTTTTTTTTTCCTCCTCTCTCCTTCCCTCCTCTTCTCTTCCTGCGGAGCAGGGTAGCTACGCTCGGAGGTCTCTTCGGAGTCAATTTATCCTGGCTTGTCAGTGTCTCGCTATCTGACTTCTTGACACCCACTGCCCCCCCAAAAAAAAAAAAGAAAGAACAGTGTACATTTTGTGATATGTTCGGGCTTACTTTAATAGAAGTTGATACTGTATCTGTGGCCGTCCTAAAAACCTTGGAAATGTGCCAACTTGTCTGGCATAAGAACAGGCTTCTGGCCAGACGTCACAGTGCATTACAATCCCATTATGCGATGGCATTCGTTAGCCGTGTCCTTTTGTGTATGTGTAATTAGCAATAAGAGCTATCGTTGCAGGCTGTTACACTGATTATTATAATGAAGATTATGGCTAGGGATGGGATAAACAGTAGGCTTTTAATTAATAGGGCTCTCCAAGTCAGCACAGTGTGATTGATTTCACCAGCAAGGCGTGTCACAAGAAATTTAACTCATTAAAAAAAAAAAAACTTGGATAAAAGTGTTAGCTCATGTTCTGTTGTTTATGTCCCACTCAAAATTCTTCATCCCTCTAATGGCATTTCCTTACGTTTCAGACCAAAAAAAAAAAAAAAAGATAGAAAAGATAATAGCATTGAATACCTTCATGACTCTTAAAAGCTTTAAACGGCCAGGCCACAACAAAGTCATTTGCCTTTCAAATGTCATTTTGTCATTTTGCAATTTTCACCCTCGCAGAGAGTTTGGGCTTTGAGTGTGAGGCTCTGTCGTCAATTAAATGAAATTGCCCTTCCTGTACAGAACTTTGACCACTTTAATTTCAGAGATTGCTGACCGTGCTTGTTTTTCGAGGGGGAGCCCCCATTCCATTCTTAAAAAAAGTGGCAGGCTCGATAATACACTTTATGACCACTGCACATCTCTCAGAGCTTTCAATCACCTCTCGCATCAATGTGTGCAGGAGTGTTCTGTTTTTTAAAAAGAACCTTTAAGCTGATGTTACCTAGACTGGTTAAAAGAGTGAGGCTAATGCAGGCACTCACAAAAAACAGGGGACATTTCCCGGCCTTTTATATCATGATTGTGTGTAAACTACAGTATTCACACACACACACACACACACACACACACACACACACACAAATGCCCTAATGCCACTTTGAAACAGGACACCCTCAGTTAGGCAGTTGTTCTACTGGATAATGAAATCACAATCTTCAGTTGGTTTCCTCGCACCACCATACAGACTACACTACTCTCTGCCAGGTTTTCGTTCAATTTGACTGTGTATCTGTGAAATTACTAAATGATTGCTGCCTAATATTGTTATGGGCTTAAATAAAAGCAGTCATTTTCTCTAAACCTGTGTAACTACATGCTGTGTTGATGGAGGATTTCGGGCTGAAATGCCTGTAGAAATGGACACTATTCTGTTGCATACATGCACTGTACTGTACTTTGTTGTGTCTCCTTTACTGGTTTACATGGTGTAGCTTGCTCAGAACAGTCTTGGCAACAGAAGTCGTTGCTGTGCAGTTACATGGAACATTAATTTCTTGTAATGAGACATACTCCAAAAACATTATTAAAGCTCAGGATCAGGACTCCCACAAGGACTCCCTAACAGGGATGAAAACCACGCCACACATCACACACACACACACACACACACACACACACACACACACACACACACACACACACACACACACACACAGTTGTTGTCAGGAGATATGAGGAGAAAGCAAGCTACATTTAAAAGGAACCTAATAAATTAGTACAGCACATTTAACACAAACACGGTACGAAAAAAAGACTTTTGCAGACTCAATACTGAGATTGACTGGAATTCAGGGGAAGGAACTAAATGTGGGAACGACCACTGAGATATTCATCCTCTTCAAAACAGACACACACACACACACACACACACACGCACACCAAAGGAGCACCAAATCATTGACCAAGGCACAGCAAAGTCATGTGGAGAATGAAAGGCAGCGCTTAAGAGGCATGATGATATTCCCCCCACCCCCTCACTCACCCACCCGAGGGACCTGACAGACTTGAGTCAATGAGGGAAAAGCACACCACTGACACCACAGAGAGAGATATGGCCAACCGGGAGAAAGACCAGAATAGAAATAGCACAGTGGCTTGTGTGCATGTGTGTGTGTGTGTGTCTAACTGTCTATCTATCTACAGTATCTACCTATCTATCTATCTATCTATCTATCTATCTATCTATCTATCTGTCTGTCTGTCTATCTGTCTGTGCACTAGAGAATCACTGTAGGTCCATTACTTGGCCCAGGGAGTCCGTCCACCTCCTCACACTAACCAAAGCAGCTCGGATGGTCATCAGGCATGCAGTCGTCCAAACTACTATTTACTCTCGGATTTAATACTCTCGGCACGTGAAGGCAACCTATCTCCATAAAGCAAGTGCTGAAGCTATAACAGATAGCATGTCCGCTTCTGTAATTTGGCTTTGCAATGACGGCACTAATACTCCGCCTAATGCAGACTGTGTTTACCGCCTCAGCCAGGAGTTTCAAACTCTCCAGTGTAAACGCATTACACACCAATTTGCTCTGAAGAATTGAATTGATGCAAAATCCTATATGTAATTAAGTTGTTTAAATGGACCCCCCATTTTTTTTTCCGCCGATATTTTTTAATACCCCCAACTGTCTCGGTAAAGCACTGAACGGAGCGCGGCGAGTCACGTGAGTCGTGATATACACAGGCGGATCCGCTCCCTGACACTTCCAGCACAAGTGAAATTGCTAAACAACTTCATTAGCGGGCAGCGCGCGGTGGTCAAATGCACTTTCTCGCGCCTCATGTTTTATTAATCGCGTTAAAGCACCAGAACCGCTCGCGCTCAAATTTATGATCCCATTTCCGCCTTTTGTTGCCAGCGGTCATTCATATTCAGTGTAACGTTGCACACGAAGTCGGAGACCAACATGCTGATGACGGTCAGTGTTAGGAGTGGATGTTGGTGGTAGTGATGCTGGAAAGTATTGTGTGTGTGTGTGTGTGTGTGTTTGTGTGTGTGTGTGTGTGTGGGGGGTTAACACCTGCAATTCTGCCCCTCACATCCCATGGCACAGGGCTCTTGATACTAACCACCCCACCCCCCAGTCTGAGGGGTGAGTCAGCCAGAGGAAACGGGCAAAATAAACCACAGCTGGCATTAATCTTTGAAATTAACTCTTACATGATTGATGGTTGTGAGGAGACGGCACTTTCTCTCTCTCTATTCATTAGTGGGGCCTATTAACAGAGTTCAATGTCCTCACACACACACACACACACACACACACACACACACACACACACACACAGACAGAGAGAGAGAGACACTTCAGTTATTCTGACAGGTCACGGCAGAAACTGCGGTGATGTCTCTAACTCACACACACACACACACAAACACACTCACACACACAAACACAAACACACGCACACACACATACACACAAACACACACACACACACACACACACTCTAATTCTGTTTATCGTGCCTCAAAATCATTGCCAAGACGGCATGCTGCTGTTGCTGAGCAGTGAGATATGCAGCGATTCATCTGCCTCTCATGGGGTGTGCGGCTCACTGAAAGGGCTGTCACGGCGATGATCCACAGCCATAAAGTGAAATGAGACTTTTGGGTGGGTAAGGGGGTGGGGGTAGGGTGGGGTTGGGGGGCGATTGAGCCTGTCGAATGATCATACAAAACTGGGGTGCACAAATCGCTAAATGAGATCGGTACAAGGGAAGGCGATCATGTTCACGCTTCGTGTGTCTAAATGTCCATTGCACGCTTGATGAAGTGCGCCAAAGGAGCGGCCAAGGAGCAGCCGAGGAACGCGGAGCACGGGATCGCCGAGCACCGGATCTCCACGGTGATTCATATACCGCCCAATGGCGTGGAGGGGAATTCCCATTTGCCGTGACACCAACAACATCATTACGGCGCCTCAGTAATCCACATCGCCGCCCCTGAGCTCTCGTTGATTCCCGCGACTAATAATCCATTCCTCGATGTGGGCCGCAATTAAACCCCCGTGATGTGATGGACAGAGAGACAAGAGAACATGGGAGAAGTGCCACAGAGAGACAAGAGAACATGGGAGAAGTGCCACAGAGAGACAAGAGAACATGGGAGAAGTGCCACAGAGACAAGAGAACATGGGAGAAGTGCCACAGAGAGACAAGAGAACATGGGAGAAGTGCCACAGAGAGATGAGAGAACATGGGAGAAGTGCCACAGAGAGACGAGAGAACATGGGAGAAGTGCCACAGAGAGACGAGAGAACATGGGAGAAGTGCCACAGAGAGACGAGAGAGAAAGGAAGAGAACAACGAGAAACAACAACATGTGTAATAGAGAGAGAGAGAGAGTGTGTGAGTGTGTGTGTGAGAGAGAGAGAGAGAGTGTGTGTGTGTGTGTGTGAGAGAGAGAGAGAGGGAGTGTGTGTGTGTGTGTGTGTGTGAGAGAGGGAGTGTGTGTGTGTGTGTGTGTGTGAGAGAGAGAGAGAGAGGTGTGTGTGTGTGTGTGTGAGAGAGAGAGAGTGTGTGTGTGTGTGTGTGTGTGTGTGTGTGTGTGTGTGTGTGTATGTGTGTGTGAGAGAGAGTGTGTGTGTGTGTGTGTGTGTGTGTGTGTGTGTGTGTGTGAGAGAGAGAGAGAGTGTGTGTGTGTGTGTGTGTGTGTGTGTGTGTGTGTGTGTGTGTGAGAGAGAGAGAGAGTGTGTGTGTGTGTGTGTGTGTGTGTGTGAGAGAGAGGAGGAAGTGTGTGTGTGTGTGTGTGTGTGTGTGTGAGAGATGGAGAGAGAGAGAGAGAGAGAGAAATGGGTAAAGAGTGAATAAAAACTGATAACACAGCATCAATCTGTTTCATCCTCCATTTCGGGTTCATCATTTTGATTTCACTTCAGATCAGTCCGCCAGCGCCGGTTCCTGGGGCTCAAACATGATGGGAACTAGCTGCAGGTGCAGCATCTCTCCATTCTTGAACTAAACAGGCTTCTTTCCCTTTTTCTTACTTTCACGCATCTCTTTCTTTCTCTCTTTCTTTCTTTCTTTCTTTCTTTTCTTTCTTTCTTTCTTTCTTTCTTTCTTTCTTTTCTTCTTCTTCTTCTTCTCCAGCACCACTGCCCAGAGGCAATGCAACAGCAAGAGGAAATCTCATTAGGAACAATGTCATACCTTTTTTGGACAGTGTCCTGTCATGAAGCATTGGGCTCCAAAAAAAAAAAGCCCCCGGTTCTCTGCTGCGTTCTCTCTCTCTCTCTCTCTCTCTCTCTCTCTCTCTCTCTCTCTCTCTCTTTTTTTTTTTTTTTTTTAAAGGGACAGTCCTCTGATAAGAGGAAGAAGGGGGAAAGGGGGCGGAAGAAGGAACGCGTCGTACACCGGCACGTCTTCCTGCTCGGCATCCAAAGGCTTTGAGACGAGAACGCAAACGAGCCAGAAGAGAGAGAGAGAGAGATGAAGAGAGAGATGAAGAGAGAGAGAGAGATGGAGAGAGAGATGAAGAGAGAGAGAGAGAGATGGAGAGGAGGTAAAAAGGAGGGGAAAAAAGCTGCAGTCTTGCAAATTTCTTACCCTTAAAAAGAAGTCTGATAAAAAGAGGAAGAATCTGCAGCGAGCAGCAATATTTAACATTCCCAGGTGGAGGGAGTCAGTGCTTGCATACGAGGCACATATAAACAGACATTTTTACCCAAGATAAAAATAGTGAAGAGAAAGAGAGAGAGAGAGAGGGAAAAACTTCAAACAAATCCACACTCCATGTGAACACTTGCTGGAGGAGCACCCTACTCCGCCCTTCCCCAGCCCAGCCCACCGCAGCCAGAGCCGAGGGGGAAAATAGCTTACAGCTACACACGGAAATAGCTCTACGGCTAAGAGATGTAAATACGACTTGAACGAGTACTATGGAAATGCTGTGCCTTTTCCCCTCGTAAAAAAAAACTCTGGGGTGGAAATATTACTTTCGACTCGAACAGTTAAAGTCAAGAAGGCTCTCTGAGAGTAGAGGAGCATTGAGGGCAAAAGAATAGTAAGCAAGTGGTGGTAGGGTGTGTGTGTGTGTGTGGGGGGGGGGTAACCTTTATCAATAAAAAAAAGCGTATTATGATGCATCTGCAGAAACAGCAAGCTTTTGCAAGCCTGAATTTGGGTCCATTTCAAGTGAATGATCTGCATTTTCTTTTGGTATTACAGTACATGCAGCCTTATTATCCGAGACTAGTGCCTAGCACTTACGTGCCCCCAGCTCTGCCTGTGAACACAACTCTCAGCCACAACCTGCGCTTTTGTCTCCGCAAGGTGTTTCGACAGGGTCTATTTCAGGGAACCAGCGAGCCTCCGCAACAAATGAAGAGAAATGGTGCCGCAAAACTGAAAGCACAGCAGAGCACAAGGAGGATGAGGGCTTTCCTTCACTTTTCCAACTCAGTGAACGCCTCAGAGGAAACGTTAAAAGAAAAGAAGAAAACTAGTCAATAAAATAAACGAGTCAAGAACTATCGTGAAATGCCTGACTGTCTTTGTGACTTCGGCGAGTGCCAAATAGAACAATGGAGGCAATCCACTACCCAAAAGAGAAAAATGGACTCTTAAATTGCACTTGTCTCAACAGAGTAGAGTCTCTTCTTTTCTGTTGTTAGTTGTTGTTGTTGCTCCTTGTAGCATTTTACAAGTAAGCGAAGCCCAAACACTATTATCTGAGGGAGTTGAGGTTGTCACCAAAATGGCAGTGGACCCAACTGTTTATGTAACTTGTTACTCTTGGTTTGTAGGGTCTATGCAGATTAACACAGTGAAAAAAATAGCTTACCATATTCATGGGTATTTTTATGTTGGATTATTTTCTTCTGTGAGTTGTGTGTGTTTTTGTGTGCACCTGCATAGTCTCACATTACAGAGGTTTGAACAAGTTACCTATTTTTTGAATGTGGCAGCTATCTTACCATATTCATAGGTTATGGCTCTGTGGTTAGTTTTCAGTTTTGTTATGTGTGTGTGTGTGTGTGTGTGTGTGTGTGTGTGTGTGAGTGTGTGTGTGTGTGTGTACTGTATGTATGTGTGTGTGTGTGTGTGTGTGCGTATGCGTGTGTGTGTGTGCAATGTTTCCCCACATACGCTCATAAATCTGCTAGCTCTGAATATGTCGAGGTACCCGCATGCCAAGTCAATCATGTGTTGGCATTTTGTCCCTTTCGGTAACAACAGAGGTATAGAGGAGACTTCACCCGCCCATGTTTGCCCAAAGATGACTTCTCATATGCTTGCTGCAGAACTCACTGCATCTGAGACGCCCATTTTAAACAGAATTTAACATTTGTGTTGTGTTGTGTTGTGTTGTGTTGTGTTGTGTTGTATTGTGTGTGTGTGTGTGTGTGTGTGTGTGTGTGTGTGTGTGTGTGTGTGTGCGCTGCGTGTGTGTGTGTACGTGTGTGTATGTGTGTGTCTATGTGTGTGTGTGTGTGTGTGTGTGTGTGAGTGTGTGTGTGTGTCTGCGTTGGGTGGTATCGTGACTACATGGCAATGTCAAAAGGACAGAGAGTTTTGTACTCGTCAGATTTATTTATTGTGTGTCCTAAATGAGATGCACAGTCGCATTTGCTGTCACTTTTGTCAGTGAGATATGATCTAGCCGCCATTGTAATTTACCAATGTGGACAGGCGCTTCATTTAGCATAAAAAAAAACTGTGTCAGTGAAAGAACTGTCTGTGTGGAGGTGTGTCTGTGTGTGTGTGTGTGTGTGTGTGTGTGTGTGTGTGTGTGTGTGTGTGTGTGTGTGTGTGTGTGTGTGTGTGTGTGTGTGAAAGGTGTGGGGGTGCAGGGAGTAGCTTGCTCATCTCTTATTAAAGAGAGAAAAAATGACATCTTGTTATCGTTAGCAGAATCACCCTCATTTGAGTAAGTCACATCTTTTTCCATGTGCTATCACCAACCCTCATCTCCATGTGGTAACACAGTGGGGAGGGACAAAACAACAATCCTATTCACTCAATCAAGTCTCCACCATGGTGGCAAGAAACTAGAATGAGGGTGCAGGGTTTCTGTGAGAAAAGAAAAGAAATGAACTGATGTATTATTTTTCCTGTGTGTGTGTGTGTGTGTGTGGTGTGTGTGTGTGTGTGTGTGTGTGTGTGTGTGTGTGGACATTTACACTGCGACCTTGACCACAAGGGGGTGGAAGTGCGTATCTGCTGTGTGTGTGTGGGTGTGTGTGTGTGTGTGTGTGTGTGTGTGTGTGTGTGTGTGTGTGTGGACATTTACACACGACCTTGACCAGGGGGTGGAAATCACGTGTAAGTGTGCCTTGGGATGATGAACAGGGAAAAATCACGTCTCTCCTCTGAACAGGAAGCTCTCTCTCTCTCTCCCTCCCTCTCTCTCCCTCCCTCTCTCTCTCTCCCTCTCTCAGGAGCCTGTTCATTTGTTCATCCAAGGGCCACATCCTCCACTCAGCCTGCCAGGGGCCAGGAGTGACTGTCCCCCATGGTGTGATTTACTGCTTAGGGCAGGCCGGTGGCAGGGGGCCCCTGCAGAGACAGTGAGAGCACCCAAGAGAGAGAGAGAGAGAGAAAGAGAGAGATAGAAATATAGAGATAGAGAGAGAGAGAGCAAGAGAAAGAGAGAGAGAAAGAGAGACAGAGGGAGAGAGAGATAGAAAGAGAGAGATAGAAAGAGATAGATAGAAATATAGAGATAGAGAGAGAGAGCAAGAGAAAGAGAGAGAGAGAGAGAGAGAGAGAGAATGTGTCCATGCAGATGGAAAGCCTTGACACTGATGTTGATGTACTTCAACACTGTCGGAGCCACTGCGGAGATGAAAGGTGTGCTGATTGGACAGGAGGTGTCAGGGTCCAGAGTCACTAGTGGCCCAGGCAGGGAGGAGGAGGTGGGGAGGGGGGTCGGGGTCGGGGTGGGGGTACAGGGTGATATTTCATGAGGACATTTTCTCTTAAAGTACGACTCGGCCCTCAACATCGTTTATTGGTGCTGTAAAACAATATTACACACTAGGTGATAGGGCAGTTCAAGAAGAGAAAGAGAAAGGGAGAGAGAGAGAGACAAACAGAGAAAGAGAGAGAGGGAGAGAGAGAGAGAGAGAGAGAGAAACTGGGAGAATTTGATAGGGAAATGTCTGCAGTTTTTTTTTATGCTATGCATTTGAATCTCCTGGTAGCAGCCCATTTTATTTGTAGCATTAAAGCAGTCCTATCACAAGTCTCCCAGCCTACCGAGTGCCTCTAATGTCACAGAGAGTCTAGTTGGACTTTAAAGAAGGAAAAAAAAAACACATTACTCAAACCTTTCAACGTCCACCTCACTCTAACTCCGGCTTCAGCCGAGGGAAGAGGATGTTGGCACGCACTTCCGAGTAGTGACTAGTGGTCAGCTAACAGGCCCACGGGAAACCATCGCTGCCACTCCCCCCGACCACGAGCCCATCTGGCCAGGGGAGAGAGGGCAACCTGGACTGCCACTCTGCGGGGGATGGGTGGGTAGGGATGAATGCGCGGGCACTGGGCACTGGGCTCAGGCCAAACTTGGCACAGATGCACCCTGGCGCCATGCCAATGTGTTTTTTTTCTTTCTTTTTTTTTCTTTGGCACCGGGGCCCAGACAGACTGAAGCAAAGTGAGGCTGGCAGTGCCCAGCTAGGGAAGTGGCAAGAGGTTGCTGCGCTGGACAATCCGCAGGGAGGCTCACTGGGGGCAGAGTCCCACCCACCCCGTATCACTCCCCCGAGGAGGTAACAGACTGGACACTCACAGTGGGGCGTTTGACCGGATGTGGCGCGTGCCTGGAATCTTAGCCTCGAAGGCAGCAGACATGGAAATGGACAACACACCGAGTATGTGATCTGTGATCGTTAATGTTAATGAAGGCACACTGAGGATCTGACCCCTGCCGACAGAAGACGCCCCCTAATTAGGCAGATCTTTGATTTTTTTTCCTTTTTTGAATTTTAGGCCATATATATTTCTCTTTTATACTGCATGCATTTCATAGAAAATTCATGCATATTAAATTTAGAGGCATCATATGGTAATCAGGTCTTGACATATAGAGGATAAGTGATATGGATAACGGACACATTTAGTTTAGTTTAAAATTCACAAGCCGCTCTTCATCTGTTCTTTTATCTTGTAATTATACATTAATTATCATGATCAAGACTAAGATGAGATAGAATGTGATTTGCTTCTGAAATGTAACAAAGGTCGTCTCTGCTGCAGCGCTGTCCAATGTCCTGAAACCCGGATAGAGTGACACCTGAGGGATAAAGGCTTTATGTAAATGGAGGAACACTGAGAGTGTTGCCACGGATACCTCCCTAAACGAAGGAGCTCTGTGCAGAGTAGGGTAAAGAATCTCCAAATTTGAATATATATAGACCTTATTAGTCTGTTCCTAGAGGGTTTCCGGTATAAACATTCAAACCCAACGCAGATAGGCTACAATGAACATGTCTGGGACATTAGTGTGATGCTCCAGAAAATGTCACCTTCTTCAAAACATTTTTCTTTTTTCACTTTTGTTTTCCCCAAGTTGACATTACCTAAAGTTATCTGTGTTTGTTGGGGTGGTGTGGGCGAGGAGAGGCAACGTACTTGTAACATGAATGTCATTGCAGAAAGACTGATTTGCACTCTGGACATCCTAAAAAGCCTAATTTGAGTCGTGTTACATAGCCTATAATTATTATGTACAGTAGCCTATCTGGTAACTGCACACCAACAGGAGGCCTAATAGATAATGGAACATGCAGTGATATCTGATAACTGATCTAGTAAGTGACCTGAATGGAGATCAGTAAAGGAAGCAGCAGTCTGGTCAAGTAATTTATTCCAGGCATGCCAAACCCTACTTAGCCTAAAGGTCCTTGCCCTTTCTTCTCTAGACGGTCTAATGCAGGACTTTGAAGTTTATAAGGGGAAAAAATACATTTAGAGGCCTGAGTTTGTTCTAACAGGAAGTCTCCTCTCCTATTTTTCAACTGGCACCAGGTAGAATAGTAGGGTAGAGGTGCAATATTGTCGGTGGTCAAAGAGAATTCTGAGCTAGCGATCACAAAATGGCACAACAACAAAGCAGCCCTGATAGTCTCCACCGTGGGGGAGATCCTGAGGACGTTTGCACCAGGTGGCCCAAAAAGATTTACAAAACATACCCAGGTAAGAACACCAGCTATGGAGCCCCTAAAAGGGATTTATTCTTACTGAGGTGAGCATTTATTTTTTGAGCTCCCTTGCAATAGTTTCCCGAGGGTTTTCAATTTGCACCAGGTGGTCCAGGTAAGAAGACCTGCAGTAATCAAACAGCACAATGTAAACCTATGTGACCGCATGCTGAGCTTTTATCACATGTTGAACAAGACCACAAACTGGGCATCGCATGTAATTGCTCATTTATTTGATGTTACCATCACAAACTACTAAAGTATTAGCAAAACAAAGAATTGCTTCGAGTATTATCAGTGCTGAAGGTAAAATATATGCAAAGGTCGAATAAATAGTAATAAATAGAGTAATAAATAGTCTCTCTTTCAATATTAACCGGTATGGTTTACTCTAAGGCATAATCTGTCCATCTTTATCTTTTAAGTTTGGTATTTTTCATAATAAAATGGTCAGTTTATCCACTACAGTGTAGTGGACATACTGTAATAAGAAAATGAATGTTTTTTTTACCCAAAATAGGTGAAAACATCACAACTGGTTCCCAGGAAGATAATGTAAACTAGTTTACCTACCATTATATCATACTTCACACTGAAGACATAGCTCTAGAACATTCACCAAAATGAGTATGGAGTTCCGACATGGTATGAAAAGGACTGAAAGTAAAGTGACACTGGGATAAAATGCTGAACCATTTAAGTTTTAACATTTTATTGCATTTTGGGGTTTGAAGTGAAGTAAGCTTCATGCATGACAGGTTCTAAATGGTTTTAATATTGTTCCTTGTTCCGTGTCAAAAGACCTTTGTTCAAACAGCTCAGCTCACTCAGAGCAACAGTGTGTTCTACCAATGTCTACTGTGACCTAATTAGTCTTTTAAAGAATGTATGTTTTTAACATTAATAATCGTAGTCCTGCCTCTATTTTAACTTCTAATTACCCTGTGGTAAGAATAGACTCTGAAATTGATTTGAATCTTTGTGTTCATTTTAGAAGGAATGTTCATCCTTTTTGGCCAATTTTATCAGCACTATGCAGAGGTATGTGAAATTTTTTTTGAACAGTTACTCACTACTACACCTCATTAGCCTTTTTAAAAGATGTATCTTTTTAACATTTATAAAAGTAGCCCTGTCTTTACTTTCTCTTCTAGTTACACTGTCCAGAAATACATACATAGGTTTACTAATTACTATGAGGCTGTGTGCTGTGTACCAGCCTATATCATGTGCACAACCCTTAAGATATAAGGGAATGATATGTATCTGGTTTCTTTTCAGGATACCAACAGCTATGCTAATGAGTACATGTACCTCCATCTAACTCAAAGAAAGGTTATTTCTTCAGCTTATGTGATACTGTGATCTGATGTGATGTGTGAATCGATAGTGCATAGTTACTGTAGGCAATGCATATCTCCATGTGAGGTGGATGTGGTAGAAGTTATCACACAGTCCAATTTTTAGGGCTTGCCAACGTGAGAATATAAACAAGAGTCAAATATGGCTCCTATCAGTTTTACCTGCTGTTGGTGTAACCTGTGTGGTGTTGACCACATGGCTCAGACGCGTCCTGGACTCGAACGCGCAAACAGCAGCAACTTGGATCGGGAGTTGAATGTGCTAGCAATCGAGCTAAAAGCCCAGGCTGCTAGCTCTCTCACTAGCACGTCTCATAAGGCCTTGGGAGGGAGGTTTACACAACTGCACAGCTATGTACCAGCTGGCTACCGCTACACTCCTAGTCCCTACAAGGGCAGGGACATCCCTCTCCATTTTCAAAAAACTCCTGAAGACCCAGCTTTTTAGAGAACATCTCCTCTCATAGCACCACTTACAACAAGTCTTGCTGATCCTAGCACTTACCAGCAGTCTTAAACTGACACGTAACTGTTAAAAACAGCACTCACTGATGCACTTATTCTTACTGTACTCTACCGTTTTTAAATTGTCCTAAAATTGTTGAGAATTGCTTTAAAACTTAAACTGTTTACCATGTTGTTAGTCGCTTTGGTTAAAAATGTGTCAGCCAAATGTAATGTAATGTAATGTAACACTGGTTCACAGATTAATGTCAAGACTCGAAAGAAAACGTATCGTATATCTGGCATTCCAATTAACAGAATGACATGCTATTGTAATAACCCGATAACACTTGTAACATTGTATCAATACTGGTAACATTTTCCACAATCTAAATTATTATTCTCTACAGGTATTTCTGTATTTGTTAAGTTTATTTACCAAACAAACTGTATGTATTTATTTATTTCATATGTATTTATTTTACATTATTTTTGGTTTTATGTAAATGCACATTGTACTCAATAGAATTATTAATTACATCAAATGTCAACTTCGATTTCAATTCATTTTTCCAGTTATGTAAGTGCTAGTTTCTGACTCGA
>NC_063195.1:24201140-24203640 GCF_017589495.1 Alosa alosa | reverse complement strand
AGATTGGCTTAAATGGCTTAGTTTTACTTTAAACTTCAATTTTGTTTGTTTTCTTATGCCTTTTTTTTTCCGACGGCCATACAATGACTAAAACACCACTATCCTCCATCTGAGTGAGCCTTAGTGGTCCTCCTCAGCTGCCTCCCTCCACCCCACCCGTGGGACTAGCATGACTGCCTTCAGTCATTTTTCCAAAGGCTTGCAGATTGCCTGGGATTCAATTTGTTTCGGAGCAATGCCCCCACAATTCTGCACCTGATCAGCAGTTAGATGACTCTCTCTCTCTCTCTCTCTCTCTCTCTCTCTCTCTCCCAAAACCCTCATCATCTTGCTTGCTCCTCATCTTCTGTTTATATGTTGTGATATATTTATCTGTTTATTTAAAGACGAAGAGTGGGTGGAAAGTCTCCTGTTGAAACACGCCTGTCTGTCTTGTCAGTCATGGCAACAGTTGTGTCATCATGTCAGTGCAAGACACCCCCCTCAGGGGGTTAAGCGGGAGCGCGGTGAGCGGCAGATGCTGTCGCTGTGAAGCCGGTCTGGGCGAGGGTGGAGTCAAGCTCTGTGTTTTCATCAGTCGTGTCTCTGAAAACTCACATTCCATGGTGGAGGAGTGATTTCACTCCCAGGAGCACCACAAGAGGAGTCTTTCAACTACCACCACCACCCCAGTACGACACTACAATCCAGAAGACAACTCGCCATGTTGTCACATGTGTCGACGACAGAAGGCGGATCTCAATGTCTCCCCTCTCCCCTGGCCACTAATCCCACCCTCCTTCCACCCACACACACACACACACACACACACACACACTTACACACATACCTGTGTTCTTAAACCAAAACAAACATTAAAAATACAACTAGGGAAAACTAAGCTGGCAGATTGTTTTTTTTCTTTCATAAACCTTTGCGATTGCACAATTCTTTGTTTATTGTGTATCCCGAAAGTACCATTTGGAGACCAACTTGGCCTTGAGACGCAGTGAAATGCAAGAAGCAGAGACTTTGTCGTGAGGAGAGGAGACTGTAAGACTGTCAAAACCTCTGCAGCTGATCTCTTCTGCGATACATCCGAGAAGTAATTCCCAGAGTAATTCACAACTTTGCACACAGACAGATAACAAAACCCAGAAGTTCTGGTGAAGAGAATGGGGTGCGATGGAGCCCAGCAATCTAAGAAGTCGGGCCTGGGATATATACAAAAAAGATGCATGAGCCATTTTTCTCAAAGGGCCTATAGTTTGTTTTGTTTTTTTTAGTTGTAATGATTCGAATCACTCTTGCCCCCAGTCAATTAATCAGGGGACTGAGAGGGAAATCGATTCTTCAGCTCTCAAATTAAAGAACAGACGGTGCAAATAGTTCTTTTATAACAGGCTTATGTGTTTGTTTATACTTTTGTGTGTGTACCGGTATGTGTGTGTGTGTGTGCAGGGACGTGCACAAGGGGGTTGCTCAGGTTGCCCGGGCAACTGCCCATATGCCCTTCTTGACTCATGTTGCCCTTCCAATGGGGAAAATAAATAAATAAATCGTACAATGGATGCAGAATTTCACGTAGGCCTAGATAAAAAAAAAAATCGCAAAGCCTCATTCACTTCCATTCGGGCACCGAAAGTGAAAGTCAGTAGGGGAAGGACAAACTCTGTTTACGTGGCTGCAGCGCTGCACGGGACCGGCACCAGAGCAGAGCCTGCATAAGCTGCCCTAGAAGGAGATTGTTGCGGTTGTCATATGAGACGACTCAACATTGTCGGAAAAGGTGAGTTTGGGATGTATAACAAACGAACGATCATCGTCATCAAGTTTTATGAAATGAATTAAAATCTTCATAAATCCAGGCTGAGTTTGCCACGTTTAGCCTAAATAATCAGACAGATAGCTTGCAGAGAAGCAGCCCGTTATCACATAGCCTATAGGCTACTATTTTTTTGGTAGGCATCAGGCAAACTAAGCTACATGTCTGCTGATAGTTAGTTTCTCACATTTCGTTTTAGCATGAAGAATGAATGATGGAAGTAATGCATCACATTAATTATTTTATTCAAAATAAATCCGTAAATCCTATCACTAGTATTTTGGGTATTGTTTGAAGCCAAGATTCCCACTGAAAAGAGTCAGATTCAGGAGAGGGAGAGACCATTCAGGGAGGCAGCAATCACTGCAGGGTTGGCTGCGAAAAAAGCCAAACAGCAGGTGAGACAGAGACTTTGCACTGTGATAAAGATGACATGCACTGTGTAGACGAATTGATTAATTAATCAGACTCATATTTTAGCCTACTAATGGAAATGTTTCATAATTACATTACATTTAAGGTGAGAAGCAGTCACAAGCCTCCAGACTATGTGAGGAAAATGTGGACCAGGAGGAGGCACAGGACAGGAAGGCCTAAGTGATGATCACCAAATATGAGATGAGAGGACCATGCTAGAAAGTACAGGATTAAAGAGCTGCATGCTAAATAATTGTAATCTAAAAAAAACATAGGCTA
>NC_063195.1:24066140-24196140 GCF_017589495.1 Alosa alosa | reverse complement strand
GGGTTCTTATTTTTTTTCCCCCCTGTGCTACCATTGGTGCCACATGCTCATTCTTAGGGCTATGTAAACAACAACAACAACAACCCTCTCTGGCACTGATATAACATCAACAACTCAATTTGCAAATGGAGTCTGCGAGGGCACACGTACTAGTTAGACTGTCTGAACAAGAACATCAGAGAAACAGTCTGACATCATCAGCATGGGACGTGAGATCAAGCTAATGGCTGGCTGTGCTGCATGCATAGATAGGCTTTAGGGAAACATTAGGGACTGAGGGTGGATTCTGTTGAAAACTGGGTTTCAGCTGGCCTCGTCGGATCTCCTGTTTTTTCCCTATTTTTTTAACGGTCTTACCAGGAGGGAAAGCAACAGATGCAAGTGTACCTTATGTGCCACAGATGGAGCTGCAATGCACATACCCCCCGCCTACCTCCCACACGCACACACAGAGGAAGAGAGAGAGAGAGAGAGAGAGAGAGAGAGTCATCTAAACCCCGTATGAATGCAAACAGATATTTGCACAAGCAAAAAACCATTTATCATCTCAACTCGGAGAGACAAAAAATCATACAGCCATGTATTTTGCATACTGAATGCCCCTCCAAATTTCATAGAGTGAATATTATATATTTCTTTCTCTCTCTCTCTCTCACTGTCATTTTCTTTTTTTTGGAGATGAACCATTCACCGGTGGAGAACAAAGTTTCTGTCCTTTTGTCATGACTCGGAGACCCAACGCAAATGTATTCCGAGCCATCAGCCTGTGGATCCCATTGAAGTGGAGGCATAACGCAGAGAGATTCAATTAAGCTCCTGATAATGGCCACGGGGACCGCAGACACAGGGGTAGGCAGGACTGGATCACATTTACCTGGGAGTGAGCCCAGAGCAAAACAAAACAGCGCACCGTTTCTACTCCACGCTCTGACCCCTAGTGTTTTCTTCCGTACGGCTGTTTCTCACCTCCGATGTGTGTGTTCTTAGGATACTTTTGTGTTGTTGTTTTGTTGTTGTTTTTTTGTCCAAACCAATTTAGAGAGTATGAACTCTACATTAGCTAAAAATAACAGTTTCAAATTAAGTTGAAACACCTACATTAAGCATTAATAGTCATCATAATAATAATAACAACAACAATAACATAACAATAACAATGTCATATATCAACAATTAAAATAATAAGATTTCAAACAAAACAAAGAGAGCATAAACCTACAAACCAAAACTCTGTAACAAAATGCATTAATGAAGTGCAAGGTGAACAGAGCAGTTCTTTATGGTTTACTGGTGCTGGGTGAGTAACTACTGCAAAGCATAAAGGCCATATTTTTTTTCATCTACATTCTCTGCCTTCAACACTTTTTTCACATGACTATTGTTCAACTCCATGTTCAGGGGCACTGTTGTGTTAGTTTGTTTGTTTGTTTGTTATTCGAGGTACTGTGTAACTAGTTTAGTAATGAAATGAAAGACGAGGAACACATTTTCTGTTTCTGTGTGTGTTTGATGCACCTCCAGTTCAACCCCCGGGTTGTCTTAGTCTTTCCTGTTCACCTCACAGCTTTCATAACCCACTTTCCAAAACCCAGTTACTGTAGCTACTCGAACTCAATAGCAACTGACAGATAGATTTCTTTTCTTCTAAAGGCACTTTCTGTTGTGTGTGTGTGTGTGTGTGTGTGTGTGTGTGTGTGTGTGTGTGTGTGTGTGTGTGTGTGTGTGTGTGTGTGTGTGCATGTGTTAAGGAACTGGCTACCTACAGTAATAATGAAATAAAAGAGGGAGGAGGTGCAGGAGGCTACCAGATGATCAGAGAGGCAGTGGAGGCCGCGGGACCTCATTCTGCCAGAGGCCCCGGCAGGTGAAAAGGCGATGTTCAAAACAGTCACCTCGCTAGACAGACAGACCAAACAGAACACAACGGGGGATGCTGTAAAGAGTGTCTGGAAGATTCTTGTCTTCCTCAGTGTTCTATGGTCACTCTTTGGAAGGTGACCGAGAGAGAGAAAGAGAGAGAGAAAGGGAGGGAGAGATAACCGACAGCACATTCCTCTAAACAACAAAGCAGCGGAGAACAGCAGTAACACAAACAACAAAGCCATTATCCACATGCTCCTTCCAATATGGCAAGAGAGCCCTGTACCAAGCGCACCTGTGCAAGTTGAGAGGCGGGGAGACAATAATGTTGTGTAAACACACTTACAACAAACCCACCGTACCTACAACTTCCCACCGTACAACAAACTAGTCACAGAACAGATGGCCGAAGCACAATGCCAACGCGTACAAGCAAACACAACGTGACCCCCCACCCCCCACCCCCACATCCTCCAGAGTTATTAGATGTAATTAAACGTGTTTATAGGTGATTTTGTAGGACACACACGTGTGGACTCAGTGAGGCCGGCTCACCCATGGAAGCTGGGCAGCCCAACCCCCATTGACTTACAGTGCAGTGTTGGTCAGGAGTTTTGGAGCTCTGTGTGAACATCTCTGCTTTAGCCTGTATCAATTCAAACAGGGGAATTTGAGATTGAAGCTGCTTAAAGGTGTACTTTTTGAGTGATGGAATTTCTGGTTTGTACAAGATATTTTAGGAACTTGGTGATAACAGTGTTGTGTTTAAGACAAGTGTTTTGAAGGGCTGGACATTTTCCTGTTAGGGCATTTTCTGACATGATTACCTAATCGGAGTGGTTAACATGCAAAACGTTTGGATGCACATCAAAACCAAAACGTGACAGTCCTACAACAAAATTAACTGTTGCTCAGCAAAATGTAGCCTAAATGTGCATTTCTTAGTCCGGCACATACATATACGTCAATGAAGAGTTATGAAACGTTACTGATATGTTTATATGGAACTGATGCCATGTTGCACCGATAGTACTGTTATTATGTGCATGGCCAGCACCAGCATACGAAGTAAGCGCAGATAATGAAGCTACGTGAGAACACAGCCACTACGCAGGCTCATTCACCCTTCGCTCAAAGCAGACCGCTCATACACACAGCACAACAGATAGCAAGTCAAATCGCAACACAATAATGTCAGTGTTTGCCTGTAACGCGTTTCAGTGGGTGTATGTGTTAACAAAGTATCTGTGTGACTTACACTGCTGTTCTGCCCTGACCAGTGTACCATGGCTTGGTTATGGGCAGAGTCTCCGGTCAATGCAAAGGTTGAGCTGGTAAGTTTCAGCTCGTCCTGCCTTGAATTGGCCATTCTCCGTTCGTCCCCTCTCCATCGCGAGTCGGAGCGGCGGAACCGACGCACAGCCTGCACGACAGTGCCCTCACGCTGGACGTTGTCCGCGTGCGGCTCCGTGTAAAAAAATGAAGCAGGTGACTTTTCACGAATATTTCTGATCTCCTGTCCCCGGCTGCTCCTACGAAATCTGCGCGTGTATAATTTATCGGGGGCAGTGGGAGTTGCGTTAGTGTGTGCTCTCCCGAAAGCTGCTACCTTGCGACCGTTAAACTGGGGCTGTGCAACTTTATTCTGGCTTTTGTCAGATTCTCCCCCTTCATTAGCCCCGCTTCCGTGGACGGATTTCTTCTGCAAATAGTGCCTGTCAATATTCCGCTTTCGCTTGGAATGAGAGAATTTCCCTTGACCCGCGCCGCATTTAGATGACTTAGCTGCGCAATCAGACCGGCGAGTTTCACCACTCTCGGAATTAAAACCTGCTGCCCCGTCTCCATATTCGACAACTTCCCCTCCGGACCCTGTTGCGAATTCTAGTGTGTCCAGTTTCAGCAGTAATTCCCGCGAATTCGTCTTGTCCAGGGGCTGGCATGATCTGCAAGTTATCTCCGTTTTGGCCAACGGAACGAAAAAGCACAGAATCAAAGGCAGGAAACAAGCAGCGCGGCGCCAATTTGGGCTGAATCTTATTCCCCTCTCCATCTCTGATAGCCCCGGAAAGATGCTCTGGGTACCGTCAGTCCTTTTCCCCTCGCCTCGCTCTTCCCTTTTAACGTTCGGGTATTGATGTGCGGCAACGGAACTCCTCGCAAGTTGTGGCTATAGCCAACACACAGTTGTTTCTGTATCCAAAAAAGTGCTATTCAGCGAAGCGGTCTAAGTTGAAGGATTTGATCAAATGAAGCTCCACGCGGGGGAGGAGCTCGACTGAACAGAAGATAGGGGAGAATTCTTGCTCCTTTGCGTTTTTGCCCCTCGCGCTGCATTCATCTTTACATCACGAAGACCACACACCCATATTTGTCCGAATGCAAAGACATTTCATTAATATCGTATAGCATATTAGGCTATATCAGAGGAAAAAGACATAGATGGATTTATTTTTAACTCGTAGAAGCATTTCAGTGTTATTTTGTTTTCTGTTCACACTTCACAGTATGTAATGTAATGTAATAACACATGTAATTTGTCTTTTTTAACCCCGAGCTATGTAAAATTCCCTTAAAAAGTTGATTATGTAACAAGCCACACGATGTCTTTTTTTCACAGGAGGAGAAAATGGAATTTCGATAACTCCATTCAGAGCCACTCCTCATACTTTAGGATTAACACCTCTTTAAGTGGCTCAAGCTATTTCTCTCTATTAAACTCGCCCAGCTTGGGCGTTTCATCATCCATCTCCTGAGTAAGCCACCTCACGCCGAGCAACACAATCTCTCTCTGTTCTCTCTCTCTCTCTCTCTCTCCTCTCTCTTACGGACAATTTATTCTTTATTGCAGAACTATTAATTTCCTCCGATCCCCATTGTGATTGCACTCATGATTCAAAGTTATGTTTGTCTCCTCCGGTCCAACACTTGCTCTAGCCAGGAGTGTAGCAAAGGAAACCTGACACACTGTAGACTGACTGTTAGGCCATTCCAATACCAAGCCATTACAGATGCAACTGAGAGAGAAACCCCCCCACACACACACACACACACATACACACACTGGATAGACAACCTGTTAAAGTGCCGGAGCCATTCGGTCCAATTTTAATTCCACATGTTTTAGTCATTGAATGACGTAAGTAAACTTACTCATTGAATTCAAAGCTGTTTCAGACAGGGATGCATTTTAATGTGTGAAATAACCATGAATCAATTAGAATAAGGCACGTTCTTCTCTTTGTACCTGATACACATTAATTTACATTTGAAAGCAAGTCTACCCTATGGGACTGTCTAAAGAGTTGATGTCATAACCGCAAGACGGGTATATTCACATCTGTTCATATTTTACATTTAAATAACATGCTATTTTCCCCTCATAATTACTGAAAATATAGTCTTGGCATTAATTATGAGTACATCACAGACATGGTTAAAAAACACAACACTCCAAAGACTATTATCTTAAATTTCTCCAACTGAAAGTCATTACAACTTTTAACCTGGAACTCACGGTAGAAAGTTTGGGATTGTATTTTCCAGGTTTAAGGGTGAATTCGGATATTAATTCCTCACTTGTTCCTTCTTTATGTTTTAAGAATTCTGCAAAGTTGCCCAGGCCCTTAATTAGGGAATGACCTCCAGGTGTGGCGAGGAATGAGTTCTCTGGCATTAAATGAATAGTAATGATAACACATATTATAATAATGTAGCCTATTAGCTGAGGAGGTAGGCTGGTGGCTCTCTTTGTATCTATCATTCTGTCTCTCTCCTTAGTGCTTTCTCCACCCCCAACCCACCCCACACAGACACACACACACACTCCTTACCCATCTCACCTTCTCTCAACCCTCTCACTCTCTCTCTCTCTCTCTATCTCTCTCTCTCAATTCAATTCAAGAAAGCTTTATTGGCATGAACGTTTCAATAACATTATTGCCAAAGCTCAATTACATGTGCACAAAAATATAAATAAAATAATGTTTAACAGAACTGTAAATTAAGTAAGACATAAAAGTTAAGAGACAATTCTAATAATAATAACAATCCTATAACATTGTGTATGGCTGTGGCCTCACTGGCTGTCCCTCAGGTTATGGCAGGCTGCTACAAACTTTTGCAGCCACAATGGCCACATCCTCGTTCTCTCCGAGGATGTAAGGCAATTTACCCTCATTTGTCAGGTCGAAACTCTGGGAGGATTGAATTTAGTTTACTGAATGACAATGTTCGAATTTTCTCATATTTCGAGCATTCTGTTAAGAAGTGCAGTTCTGTCTCCATAGCCCCCAAGCTGCAGTGTGAGTAGCCTTTTAGCTCACAACGACAATGAAAGTGAAACTTGGAAAGTGGAAGTCTCTCCACCGAGTGTTACATTAGATGCACAATCAATCGCGAGTCGATGCACGTAAAAAGTATCAACTGCATGGTAGGTTATTAGGTAGGTAGCCTAATTTTGCAAAATGTGATGACGGCACACAAACTTGGGTAAAACGTTTAGTATACACTTGTGGTGATAGCCTACAGTTAATGTGAATCGCTGACTATAACCAAAGTAAAGGAGAAGATTTGCACCAAATAGGCCTAAATTCTGTGCCTGTGGATGTGTTACAACATGCTGGCACAAATCGTAATTTATGTCAACTATGACGATCTCCATGCATGTTCAGTAGCCTGTATTTTTCATTTAGTCAAGCAGTGACGTGGTTTAATGCATGGGGTAACATGACGTAACATGACAGAAGATGAGCCTGTCTTTAGTAGCCTATCCCTGAATCCTTTCCCTCTTAAATCACTTTAAAATGGTGTGATTAGCAACCAGATTTTTTTTTTTAAATCCCGGAGAGACCCCCGGACCCCCGTGTTATTGTGATTATAATAACCTATAGGTCCAAATCTAAATGTTTGGGTTCAGTTTATGAAGTGTTGCATGATACTGTGTGTTTGTTATTTATGGGGGAGAATCAGGGGGGGATTTTGGTATCGGTGGCCTTGTGTGTGTGTGTGTGTGTGTGTGTGTGGGGGGTCCAGTGGTGGGCCGGTCCAGGAGAAAATTGCCAGGGGCGAATTTTGTTCCCAGTCCGACCCTGGCATAGCCTCTCCCATAGCTGCCAACTCTCACGCATTGGCCGTGAGACACACGCATTTGATTAGTTTCACACACTCACACGCCACACCCACGATTTCTCACGCTGAAGTGTCAACCCGCTCGGTCAGATGCCTGAAAAATGAGTTTAGCCTATAGATCTACCTGTTGAGCCACGGTTATGCTTTCAGAGACGGTGAGAGGGTTCAAGAGCACCCCCTGTCTGTGGAATTTTCTGAATTTTCTAAATGTTCTCTCATTTGCGATGCTACTTCAAAAGCCATCCCAGGCGCATTCCCCCGGCTTCAGGTAGGCCTATGCTGTGAGTATTTTTCACGCTGAAGTGTCAACGTGGTAGGTCAAATACCTGGCAGATTAGGTTCAACTAAACTAAACCTATACATGATATCACACATCATGTGAACGAGCGGAATCTAAGCTTTCCAATGATATTAGCGCCAAGTTGCTGTGATAAATGGTTCGCGAGAAAATTATCATTGAACCGACGTGCAATTTAGGCTAATCATATTTGCATTTTGCACACAGTGCACACCTATTACTCTCGGTTGTAGTATCTCACTAACCCTTCACACAACATGTGGCAAACCTAATATCACAATAAACAGCAAACTGTAATTTAATAATGAGGATATAAAGCATGCCTCTGTTTTTGAAATTGCAACACATTTCTACATAGCCTCATTGGGGCGAAATTATAATGTATTCTAATGTAAACTATTTGTCAGTAGGCCTACATACATTTTTGTAAATTGCTCAGTAGATTATCCCACTATCATGGTTCTTATATTGTCAGGTTCCAGCCAATCCCACTTACACAGATAAATTAATATATTTATATTGCCATGCTTTCTAGTGACATTAATGCAAAAATATAAAGAAAATCAAATAAGGAGACACAAATATTGATATAAAGCCTGACATAAGCCATATGCAAACATTCACATCATGCAGATATGGGTACATCCTGAAAAAGGAATAGCCTGTAGGCTATGGCCATTACAATGACCAATATATTATCTTAAATGAACTAGCTGAAAAACACAGGTGACCACTTCTGCATAATTTCATGGAGTGCTGAACATTTCTGAACTGTGAAATGGACCATATGTTTTTGTGGTTGTGAACTTATTGCAATATCACCATAACTATTCCACCTGTGTATGCATGGTTACGTATAATTCTGAAGTGCAAAATAGCTTAGGCTAGGCCCTACAGCACAAATATTTCCATAAAAATAAGCAAGTCTGACCTCTGAATTTATTTTTAAAAGTGCACCAGATTGATGCATTTAAAAGTTAAAATATACAAACATTTCTTAAATTCTTACAAAACACCCACCCACTTTTTAAAATTGTTAGTTTGGACCCCCCACTATTGCCGTCGCGAAATACCAGTGCTGTTTGTAATGCCAAATAAATAATAACCCATAGGTTTATGTAAAACTCCCCATTTACAGCATCAACGCCACTAACCACAGCTAGACTGCACAATGGTAGGCCTTCAAAAGCATGACATTTTCGCTTTAGTTTGATATTTAATTTACTTTATCCGCCATGCTTCATTGAACGTCCCAAGTGCTGTAATGGAAACCTTATTGCATAGCCAAGTAGCCTATATATTGAGTTATTTTAAATTATGCATGATTTACTTTTTATTAATTTCGTAGGCTAGCTTTATTTTGTTATATAGAAGTATCTAAATAACCTGGTAAAATGTACCAGAATTCAGGAAATTGCATGTAGTCCAAAAATTCTGGGGAGGACCCCATACCCCCACTGAAATGTCCCACCCACTTTCAGAATGCCTCCATCGCCCATGGTCCTAGCATTAGGCTAGATCCCTTTGATACCAATGTTAATTTAACTCTGGGACCCTGGTCCCTACACCTGAGAACCAATGTACTTTTTTTTTACTGTACGGTACAATGCTGAACGAGCCAAACAAAAATTTCCGCAGCAAAATTTTGGTTGGCCCCACCAAATCTCACTCCAAGGTTTTTTGAAAAGTTGGCAGCCCTGTCTCCTCTCTGGGCAGCCAGGTCTGCCTGTCTGCCTGTGTTTTTCTACGGAGAGACTGTGCTCACTGAGTCTGTACATTGTCATGGTTTTCCTGAGTTTTGGGTGTTTTAGTGTACTCAGGTAAGTAGCTGTTGTGTATTCCCGTTTTAGGGCCAAATAACATTGTAATTTAGGTTGTGTTTTAGTGACTTCTTTCCAATAGGTGATGTCATTTCCCTTTTCATTGCTTGTAATTTGCAGTGGTGGAATGTACAAATACTTCGTTACTGTACTTAAGTAAATATTCCACGTATTTGTACTTTACTTAAGTAGAATTTATAGTGCATACTTTTGACTTTTACTTCGTTACATTTTACAGCAATTATCTGTACTTTTACTCCGCTACATTTTTACAACACCATCGTTCCTTTTACGGTATACATTTTATGATCAGATTTTTTTTTCTCTGACAAACACGTTTGTTTTACCAGGGGCGGGGTTGCTACCACAGATTCTGGAGCGCTACGTGCCCAGCTTCTAAATCTTTGAAACATAAGCTTCTAGTCTAGACCAGGCAAAGCGTGAGCTGGTAGCCATCTGCATTCGGTAGGCTATATTCACCAGACCCATGGCTACACTGGACATGCAACTGTGTTCTGTGCCTTTCTCTGTCTGTTATCTGCAGCGTTAGGGCCTCCTCTCGATGAGATTGCTCTCTGCGGATCAGCAGAAGTTACAGGCTATGCCCATGCTTCCGTCACACGCCTGATCATTTGCGCACAAATTAATGGTGGACTATTATAGAACCGCTGGCGGGAAAACGTAGCATTTTCCAGATTAGAAAATATTTCTTAATTGTGTGTGATCAAATAAAGATGCATAGCCTACAATTGTAGAAATGTGAGCTCATTCAATGTCTATGTGCGTCTGCGCAAGTGAAACTGAACTTAATCATAAAGACACCTTTCTCAGCAACTTTTCTGTTCAATCAGCAGAATTGGCATTACGATCCACCCGACGTTTCCCTGGTCTGCCCCGTTAAACTTCAGGCTCTCGTGTTTTGCTGAATGATATACTCAGCAGATCACCCTAGTAGATAACCAGAATTACAGTCTCTAGAATTGTAGGTCAGAATGTAAACTGGGCCACAGATGGTAAGCACAATTGCATTAGCTTAAAACTATCTAGTCGAATATAGCCTAACCTAAAACTAGCTTAATTAAAATGCCACAGCCCATACTATTTTTTTTTTAGAATATAGATATTATGAGAAGAAATCATTATGCAAATACTTTTACTTTTAATACTTAAAGTACATTTAAAAGTAGGTACTTTTTACTTTTACTTAAGTAGGGTTGTCATTGTGGTACTTTTACTAAAGTAAATATTTCTCTGTGTATTTGTACTTTTACTTAAGTACTGAGATTCAGTACTTCCTCCACCACTGGTAATTTAGTTGGGTCTAATTGTTCTTGCTACTGTAACATTGTCCTGGGCCTCAGTGACGTGGGATGATGTGAGGTCGCTGAGTCTCAGGACAAGTTGGCTAAGTGGGCTCCTTCCTATGTTTTGCTCTTGGCTTTTCAATGGCTCTTGGCTTTTTCTTGGCTCTCTCTCTCTCTCTCTCTCTCTCTCTCTCTCTCTCTCTCTCTCTCTCTCTCTCTCTCTCTCTCTCTCTCTCTCTCTCTCTCTCTCTCTCTCTCAACCTCCCTCATGTCTTTTTGCAGTACCTCCCTCCTCCCATCCAGCTCCTCTCTTTCTCCTCAACTGTCCCCCACACACACACACACACACACGTCCCCAATCCCATCATGCCACTGTGTGGTTGTGGTGAGTTAAACCCCCGACCGTGTCATACCAGAGACATTAAGAATGATTAGCGCAGCCTTTTCCCCAGACACACTGCATTAAATGGACATCAGAGGCCAGGATTGATGGCCCCGCGCCGGACAGGCGTCTTGCGCCGTGGAACACACTCATCACCCGGGGTCTCCTTCACCCGAGAGGACCGCAAAACGATTGGTCACTGCCACTGTCCTCCATACCTGGCTCTGTCTCTCTCTCTCTTTCTCTCTCTCTCTCTCTCTCTCTCTCTCTCTCTCTCCACACACACACACAAAGGCCATCCTCACATGGAACCATGACCACCATGCGTAAGAATACATAACCATTATTATACACACAGCAGCCTATGCATTCTAACCCATTTCAAAGCCTTCTCCTTGGAGAGAACACTGGGCCAAACGTCTCTGAATCACAACTGTGACACAGGCAGGTTCATGATTCATTCATAGGGGAACGTAAAAAGAGCTACGGATGCAGGCGACACGGTAGCGATGGCACACTATACGGAATGCGAGGACGAACGTTCTAGAATGATCCTATGTCTTGTATACCACTGAGCAGAGGTATAGTTTTTCCCCCGCAGCAAATTCATCATCTGCCTCCAATCATTAAAGATCAACATGTCAAGGACCTGTGGGATGGAGAGGTAGGATGGGTGGGTGGGGCGGGGTGGTTGAGGGGAATGATGGCAGGGAGCCTTTGATGCTCTAAAACCTGCTCTGCCAGTCTGCATATGTCAAAGTGGTAATTATCACAGCGAGTGGTGCAGGATAGTGGCAGGAATGGAAATCCCAGCCCAGTGTGTGACAAGACATGTCCCTTTAAAACGGGCCTTCACGTACATGTAGAGTCTATGATCCACACACACACACCCTATCCTCCAATCAATGTCCCGTGTGCACTCATTAAAGTGGTGTTGTGGGAGATCTAGTGAGAAAGGGTGGGTGTGTATGCTTGTGTGTGTGTGTGTGTGTGTGTGGGGGGTTGTTGTCAGTCACATCAAGTGCTTGGCTAAGATGGCCAATGCTGAGCGAAGTGGCATGACATGGTGCATGGTGTGTGTGTCTGTCTGTGTCTGTTTGTCTGTGAGTGCGTGTGTGTGTGTCTGTGTGCGTGTGTCTGTGTGCGTGCGTGCGCGCGTGTGTGTGTGTGTGTGTGTGTGTGTGTCTCTGTGTCTGTGTGTGTGTGTCTGTGTGTGTGTGTGTCTGTGTGTGTTTGTGTGTGTGTGTGTGTGTGTGACTGTTGGGGGTCATGGACAAGGGAGCGAAACATCAACAGCAAAACAACAGGGACAGGAAGCCAGCCACCCCAAAAGACGGGGAGGAGCAGAGGAAGTGGGTGGTGGGATACGTGACTGCTGTAAAGAAATATAGAAATAAACACGTCAGTCAGTACAAGCAGAATGGGCAGAGTTTGACCTCAGCCAAAACCCCCTCTGGCTGTGAGAGGGGTGCCCAAAAGACTAGAAAAGGACTCAAATAAAAGCCATTGGCTGGGTAGAAAACATTAACAGCCAGAAGAGAAGCCAAACAAATATATTTTTTTCCTTAATAGGTTTCCTTATTGTGTGTGAAGAAATGCGTAGGGCAAGAACCAAGTAGGTAGACATCACACTTCAAACGCTTCATAACAATCTTGATAGGGGTGTGCATTGAATTACCCGTTATACTTTCTTTTTTTTTCTCCTGCGTCATTTTTTCCTCCCTTTCGATTTTCCTGGAACATGTTCTTCTTCTTTTTCTGAGTAGTGCGGTGTCCTGCATTGTAAGCTTTATTGGTATTCTTCCTCTGCAGGGATCGCTTCAGGGTCAGGTGCAATCAGTCTGCCTGGGCCCCATTCAAAACAGTTCCCAACCAGAGTTCAGCAGCTTTCATTCTCTACCTATCTCCCCCTCACATGGCTCTTCTGTCGGGCATTAATTGTGCTTCCGTCTGCCCATATCAATCGGCCTTCAGCCTGGAGTCAACCGACCCCATGCTCTGTCCCTCTCTCTGGCTCTCTCTTTCTTGCTCTCTCTCTTGTTCTTGCTCTCTATCTCTCTCTTTCTTGCTCTCTCTGTCTCTTTCTCTCTTTCTTGCTCCGTCACTCTCTCTCTCTCTCTCTCTCTCTCTCTCACACACACAGACACTCTCTTCTTCTTTAGGTATGGTAACAAAGGCTGTCACATAAAAGTTTAGCTTTTCACATCAAGCAGGGTTGTTGTGTTTTTATTTATTTATTTATCTCCGCTCATGTGATTCATGACATACTCAGTTACTTGGATACTGTTCTTCACACCACACTCTCTCCATTGGTCAAGGCTACGGGGTGTGGAGGAACTATGAAATCGAATTTAGATGGCTTCGCTCATATTGAGCTATAATTAGGCGTGAATCAAACACTGGGCGCGTGACTGAAACGTTCCATTCACAACGCGTCAATATCATTTTAGAAGAATGGTCTATTTTTTTGGAACGTACGCGCCTCTATCACGTCTGGTGTAACTACTTCCATTGATTAATGTGGAAGCTAATTGCTGCAGCAGACGCAACGCGAACAGAACACTTCAGTTATGCGTCCGGTGTAGCTTCCCTGTAAAAATCCAAACAATCCATTGATTGGTCAATATCATAGACTGTATAAAGAAGATCAATATTTGCATTCATTGACTATAGTCAGTACAAGGTAGAGCTTGATGATGAATGTATGCCAGGTACCAACATTGATATTATTCCATAACAAGTCTCCAGATGTGTACCAATGTCTGTACCTTTGTAAAAACTGTGACTAAACACACTGTAGTTCAATGCCCATTGGACTGAATAGATCTCATTGAGGCATTCACCGACTCGCAGGTCTCTTTCTCCCGTTTACCCTAAATATTGTATGAAGCCATCACCTCCTTTCAGACAGGGATGGATTACTGCACGGGCCTACCGGGCCCAGGCCCAGGGGCCCAAGGGGTCAGGGGGCCCTGAAGCCCAAGCCTTTGCATGGAATCATTGCCTCAATATCAACAAATCAGGATGTAGGCTATGAATCTGATTGAATTTAGTATTGGCCACCCCCAAATTGCACCAGATTACAGGAAATCACATAAAAAAAATAAAAAAAATTCTGGGGGAGGGCCCCCAAACCCCCCCTTCCACATATACGACAATAAGTGGGGGGCCCTTAATACATCTGGGCCCAGGTGCCCAGAAGTTCATAATCCGACCATGCTTTCAGATCAGGGAAAATCTCCCACGACTGTTTCTCCATGAGGGTCTTTCTTTCCAGAATGGATTTTTGTCCATTCTGTTTTATTTGTTCTCTGTGTGCATGTGTGTGTATGTATGTGTGTGTGTGTGTGTGTGTGTGTGTGTGTGAGAGAGAGAGAGAGAGAGAGAGAGAAACTGTGTGAGTGTGTGTGTGCGTTTGTGTCCATATTTATGCAGACCTTCATTAATTCACACCTCATAATGGTACATAATGTACCGGCAGAACAGGTTGCTTTTTATTCTGATTCAGGTTATTCTTTGTCTGCCGAGACACACACACACACACACACACAGGTTAGGCTCTCGAGTGGCCCTCCTGTTGAGTGTAGTGAATGCAAATACCATGTTTGCTCTTGTCCATGGGAATATTTGGTAGGAACGTTTTTTTTTTTTTTTTTATTTAATTTGTTTATTTTGTTTGTTTGTTTCTTTGATTTGGGGGGCTTATTAGAGCAGAATGGTAGGACAAGGGGAAAGATATAATTCCTAATTGACTTAAGGGATTGAAGTGAGGCTGTTGAGAAAGTATCTCCCATTCCTGCTACACAACGCCAATGTGTGTGCAAGTCCACTCTGATAACAACAGCAGATGGAGGCCAATGAATTTTAAATACTTTCCATCACAATCAAAACACACTCTTCTACTCTCTCAGAAAGGGCTGTCTCTACATCACTCTCTAGCCAACAGAGCTCCCATCAGCCAAGTCTTGGATTTCTTTGTTGCACTTGTTTACGCTTACCTTCTGTGTTTGACCTGACTACACTTTAAATGATTTCTTTCTTCACTGCACCCCTTGACAGATCGCCTCTTGTCAAACACGATGATTTGTTTCCTATCTCTGCCCTTGGTCGTTGTCTCACATTCGCTGAATAACACTGGATAGTTGAATATTAATTTACGTGTTTGGTTGTTTTATTTATTCATATTTAATTCCCTCAGTATCACATTATAAGTCTTGTGAGTCTCATGGAAACATGGATAGTAAGCAACCCAACACCCACAAATAAATGCACACACACATAAAAACACACACACACAACACACACAAAAACCACACACACACACACAACACACACACACACACACACACACACACACACACTCCAGGACGCTTGGAGTCATGAAGGCCTTACCAAAGATTCCTACGCTAATGACCTCCCAGATGCCTCTTTTTTCTTCCATTCACACAGAACAGAGGAGGTTCCTTTCATTCATGCCCTTTGTGCAGCTCGTCTACTGCACAGAACACAGAGCCACAGAACACACACACACACACACACACACACGCACGCACACACACACGCAAACACACACACACGCACAGGGACTCTAATGAAAGAGTCTACATGTGTCTATACTGATGATGATGATGATGATGATGAGAACTTTTCAGTCTGTAATTCTGTGTAGCTAGTTTTGGGGAATGCCACTGTTTTTGTTCGGCAGACTTACCACATCAAGTGAGGGAAAGGATGAACGAATAAACACAACAGGTGACCAGTCTACACAGCACGATGTCTCAAAATCAACAAAGAAATCAGCCAATGGAGATTTTGTTTTTCGACTACAATTACAGTAATACAGTGATATTTCCCCCCTTCCCCCCATGCATCTCAAGTGTCTCAAATGCCGAGGGGGAAAAATATGTATTTTTTTAATTCTACACAACACGACACCAGCCCGCCTTTATGGTGTTGCTGATTGCGGACTCCCCATCATCTCATTTGCATGCTCACGGAGGGAAACAAGTGTACCTGTGATTGACCCCGCATCTTAATTGGACCAGCAGTCGACGCGCATAATAACAAGCCGTGCAGACATAATCACGTCTTTAAATTCCCCGACCTTCTGTGGCACAACTCTCTCTCTCTCTCTGACCTATGCAGGAGGCCTGTAAATGAGATATTACTTTTGGAGAAGGAAACTTAGAGATAGACAGGGAATCTCACCATCTGAGCATCTTCAGAAAGACATGTTTTGAAAAAAGCAAGCAGGAGAGGTGAGTCATACCTCACAACAAGGCCTGACTTGGCATTCAGGACTGGCGCAATTCATTTGCCTAATGAAGGATATTTAATTTGGGATGCAAGCACGTTGACATAATCTATGCAAATAATGCGGGCATTTTGTCACTGCCATTTGCAACCCTTGTGCTTCGTCACTGTTATCTCCGTTGAGCTTGCAGCGCGCATTAAGGCACCATCCAAATACATCTTGTGACAAGTTACCATCATTAGGGCCAAGCTGTAGCTCTCATGCTCAGAGCAATTTGCATTGACCAGGCACTTAGTATCAGATTTGGTGGGGGAAGGAAAGGGGGGGGAGGTCTGATCTCAAATGAAGTGATGTGTTTGTTTTATATCAACATGTCAGAGCTGATATGGAATGGTCAAGTATAATGCAAATAACATCAGAGTCCCTATAGCAAACACATTTTGAATACATTAGGTGATGTGAATGTGTGTTAGGTCATGGGAATGAATGCTCTGGGTCAGTCTAAGAGCTGTGAGAGCCGTGGTGGTCGCTTGCCAAAACGCTTTGCCTGGGCCAGTGTCTCCGCTCTAGCATTGTTTTCGCTTCATTAGGATGCTTGGCTTGGCTAACTGAGGAAGTGGCCTCGGCTGCTCCACTTTGCATTCCGCAAACAACAACATAATAAACAAATAAATAAATAAACGGAGAAGACCACAAAAATAAAGAAAAGAAATAAAAAAAAAATCAGCTGACTGCTCTTTTCGGTTGCCTCTAACTGAGCTAAATAAATAACAGTTTTGCGCAACGGCCAGAGAGTTGCTGAGACCGTGGGACAGCTGACTTTGCTGAGTAATTGCGTCAGCCATGCATATTTATGGTGAAATAGTCACCCTAGTTGGCTCGGGGATTTATTAGCAAGAAACATGGTTTTGGCTTAGCATGCCGGATTCACAATCTATGGCTTTATAAAAGGCCTTTGAGTGAAACAGTAAATCACACCTTCCATTTGGGGAATGTGTATATCATTACGCTGGGATTCGGTCGAGCCGGCTGCAGTCATGCTTCCCTCTCGGAAGTGTTTTTATTGGGCGTAGGTGACTCATACTGCACTCGAGTCAATCATTTGCCATTAGCGATTCACAAAAAATATCACTTTGGCCCTGAGATTTACAGACAGGCCCCTACAACCTACATCCACTATTTTTGAATAATAAAGAAGGGATATAGACATTTTGTTTTTTATTTTTACAATAGCTGTCTTTCTTTTTGTCATTGTACAATGCAGCATAATATTTTGAGTCTAAAGAGTGCTCTCACTTTCTTACAAGATTCCACAGCTATGATGTTTATCAAAGAAATTTGTATTCAGGAGAATACATGGTCTCGACCCTCTCAGAATCGGCTTTTGTCACAAACACCAACAAGATGGAACCTCACACCTCACTTTCCAGGCCTCAGCTCGGCTGTCTCATATCTAATGCCACAAGGGCCGCCATATAACTAATGAAAGCCCTGGAGAAGAGAACATATTATCAAATCAATACTATCAAAGTGGAAAGTAATATGGCAACTTATAGCCTTTATGTCGTTTTTTTTTTTTTCGGTTCTCTTTTCATTTTAGTCATTTGATTTTGGACTGGCGTGTATGTGCTTATGTGTTCCTCTCATCACTTTAAGTGTCCCACATTGACTTCATCAGTGGTGATGGATATGGTGTGCATCGGGGGGGTCGGGGGGGCAATGCAAAAATGACAGATTGCCTTTTCCCAAAGATCGTTTCCTCGGTAACTTCGCAAACAGGCCTGTGAGGGTAAATTATGATCATGTATCACACGAATGAGATCCTTCGGGAGAACCATGCAAAACGGCCCATATTCAGGTCCGACACCCACACGCACACACACACAGAGAGGGAAGAAGAGAGAGAGAGAGAGACAGACAAAGAGAGAGACAGACAGAGAGAGAGAGAGGCAATGAGACTATGTTTGTGTTTCCCATTGAAAAATAAGATTGCTTTGGCTCTCTCTCTCTCTCTCTCCCGCCCTCAATTGATGTTTTCCGCGCGTCACCCATTTAGCATGCAAACGTGGACGTTTTGTGGATTTTTACGATGAAATATTGTCAATTATGGGCAATTTATTCCCCTTATCCATCCACTGTGATATTAAAGTGTGTTTGGAGTCAGTGTCTGTGGGGAGCAAAGCTTTTAACAGGGCCACAGAGATGGATGGAGACTCATAACATGTGGCTTCAGCTCATATATTGTGCCGAAAATGGCTCATCATAAAGACTTGTGAATGGGACATATATCACCCGGGGGGTCATTGTTTGAATGGAATTTGGCAGCCATAATATTTCAGGTGTCTTATTATCATAAAAAAGACGAATTAATTAAAACATGTAAATGTGTGCAAGAGAAACGAGAGAGTGAGAGAGATCAGTTGGCTAGCAAGGTTGAGGGCGGTTTCGCTGGCAGACAGCTCAGCTTTGCATATCTTGAGGCCCTAGATTATAAAGCCTTGCAAAGAAGATACAGAGGCGCTTGGATTATGAAGGGGGTACGTACTGTGTGTTTGTGTGTGTGTGTGTGTGTGAAAGAGAGAGACTACGTGTTATTGTTTGGGGAGTACCCACTGAGCCTGAGGGAGCCAAGGTGTTAGGCTTTGATGAAGACAACAATGTCACAGGTGTTACGGCCGTGCAGCGCTTCAAACCCAGTCAACAGTTCAACGCCGCTAGAGAGGGCACCCATCTACATCCCTTAAGAGAAACTAACTAATGACTTTCTCTCGATCGCTCCGTGTGATGTGGCACATGTTCCAATCGAAGATGCGTCCTCTTGTTTTTCCTGCATGCAGACACAACTTTGCTAATGATCTGGTGTCGGACTGGAAGAAAAATAATGAGACGTCTTATTGTCTGGGTCCGCTCAGCGCTCACTTGCTCAGACATCAAACTGACAACGGATCAGTTTGTTAAAAAGAAATTGGGCTCCTTCGCCGAACAGTTGATGGGTTTTGTCAGTGCTATACACTAAAAGGGTGGGATTACCTTAAACCGTCATAGATGGACAAATAAAAGATTGTTTAGGAGATCCTTGAGCTATAGCTGCCTTTACCTTATCATTGCAAATTGTGACAAACAAATAACTCTTCCAAGAAATGTCTGGAGATTTACTGGGCAGAGTAATGAGCCAAATATTTTGAGTTTTACTTGTTTTGACCACCGGTCTTGCAAATCCGGTAGATATAGTACATATGATAGATAGATAGATAAGTAAAATAAATGCAATGTACATGATAATGGGGCTTAAGCTTAAGCGTGGTAATATCTGAGTTCCTGTATGGGAGGAATACTTAACAACAACATGTTTCATATTTATGCTGGAGGGACATTGAAACTGACAACACCACATCTGTTGTGTAATGGACAGTTGAGATGGCCTTTGTCATCAGAGTAAATGATGAACAATAATTCTATTAGAGGATTCATCTCTCTAAGGGTCACAGGGCCCTTTTTAGTAGCGCGTCTGAATGCAAATTTGATTTGTGATTTTAGTTTTCTTTCTTTTTTTATTTTGATCAAGTTGCTCGTTCATTCACCCTTCCACTCCAGATGGACTGAGGTTTCAGAGAAGTTGTGAGAGAAGCTGTGTACATTAGTAGGCTACATGATTCACCTGTCTTCATTTTATAATACATATGTGTAGGCAAACCTTTCCCCTACATTTCTAGTGGAACCATTTTCACCATAGTCCACACACTCTAGAGGATAACAATGGGTTTGTTCCGAACTTGAACAAGAAACGAGTAATATTCAACGTCAATGGACCCAAATATTTATGTGTGAATTGAGAGGACTGTAAATTCAAATATTTCCTTCATTTAGCTAAAGCAGTAGATTAGAATGAGTTCTGTTTTATCCAACTACTACTCCAAATCCAACTCCTTCTTCAATTAATTTGTTTTCTGCACAAAATGTATAGTCATAATGAAGACATCGAACCATTAACATTGCATCTGCTCCAGCCTAATCTCTTAAAATCTAATTAAATTAAAAGTCATGAGGTCTGTGGAAATCAAGACCAACAGCAGATCTCAGGAGGATCTCAGGATCTCACCATTTGCATCTCACAGTTTTTCTCAGTCGCTTTGGTGCTTTTCTCAGATCAGAATGAAAATTCTCATAACTATTAGTTCAACCTCCACAACATTTAGTCATTTGTGCACATCATAGTAGCAATTTCTCCTTCCTCTGAACAAATTGCAAATGCTTTTGAACATGTATCAGTTGCTTTGTCATGTCAGTCAAAATGAACTATACTTATGGATGCTGAATAGTCGTTCCCAATAAAACTAATAGTCTTCATTTCATTGCTTGCAGTTTCATTGACATAAATACTAAATGGACTGTCCATTTTGAGCAAGTGACGTGCTTTTACAGGTTATCCACTAGGTTTTGCAGTTTGCACTAATTGTTTTGAGAAATGCACTAACTGCTGTGCAAATGTTAATAGTGATGTGAGAAAAGCACCAAAGCGACTGAGAAAAACTGTAAATACACTTTATTAAACTATAGTGGGAAGAGTTCCTCGGGAAAAGACAATGGAACTCATAGGCCTGCCACTGCCAGACAAGCTGTGGGTGAGTAATATATAGACACAATGAGTGCCAAACAGAGCCCTGATTGGATGATAGGACAGATACACTGGACTGAGTTTGGCAGTGAAAAGTTGTGTATCCATCAAAAACCCCAAATGCAAAAAAAAAAGCTCTGATTTGAACACCCTCGATGCAGAAAACACGCTTCCCTTGTCATCTGCGTCAAGGTCCCTCCATCAGGAACTCTTTAATGCAAAACATCCTTGAGGGTGACTGACACACACACATCGCGTCGGGTAAATAACATTCAAGTCTCAAAGGATCCCCCGCCGTGTGGGGCAAGTTGTTTCCCAAGTAGACGAGAGAGTCTCCGAGGGATACAAAATGAAATTGAAACACAAACAGGTCTGAGGAAGTGAGTTCACACATTTCATGTCAGCCAATTTGACGTGTGTTTGAGCCACCACTCTCACTCATAACCCTCTGATTTGCTGTATCAGCAGCCGTCCAATCAGATCAAAGTAAATGAAAGCCTGCTAATGTGTCAAGCATAGGTAATTAACAGTAACAATAAATAATTAACTATAAATAATTTAAAATCCTAGGAACTCAGTAGAGTAAAAGGAACTTGATAGAGCAAAATAATGATATTTTTCGAAGATACAACACATCAGCTAAGGCTTATTTAGAACTGTAAGTGAGCATGGTTTTATGCATAGAGCTCCAGTAGCTTTTATTAACTCTGTTGTCTACATGGTCGGTTCAATTTGATGGCAATTGCCATGGTGTGATCTAGCTGCTACTCAGCCCACGAGAAAGGGATCATTACCCTTTTAGCAGATATTCCACATTATGAAGGGCATAAAACGACTAAGAGAATGAAACTTTCAGTCAGCGCTCCATAAACCCCTCCCTTCAGATGAAGAGCTGTGCTCACTCTGCCCACAGCCTCCCCCCTCTGCAGTAACGTATGTTGTGCATTAACCGCCGCAGTTAATCTCACTACTACTAAATGATAGCAAGGTAAAAATAAAACAGAGAGAGAGAGAGAGAGATAGAGAGAGAGAGCTCTCACTAGGTATTAATGAACTGTGCACTCTCAAAGGCAGCTAAAGGCAGGTCAAGGATGTGTCATTTTACACTTAGCGTAGTCGGCAGGAACACTGGGCTACAGCCCACCATACCCATTCCATCACCTGCATTAGCGATCTTTTGAAGGCTAAACTGCGTGTGCGTGTGTGTCTGTGTGTGTGTGTGCTTGTGTCTGTGTGTGTGTGTGCTTGTGTGTGTGTGTGCGTGCGTGTGCGTGTGTGTGTGTGCGTGCTGTAATTTCAGACATAAAAATCTCATTTTAATTCCAGCCCAAATGCCACCCTCATGCCGCCCAAATCTGTTCGCTCCTACTGCAGGGCATTGCAGCCTCGGCAGTAGCAGTAACGAGGAGTCAAAATGATGGTCTGACACCATTCAGTGCAAATGACGGATGACAAATCTCCTTCTTCCTTCCTTTCTCTTCAGTTCCTTTCGTCTCCTTTACTCACTGGTTGCCGGTGGTGACGGCAACAGCGACAGCGGCATTGGATGTGATTATAACACAGCCAAACACACAACTCTGGAAATGCGCACCGAGTGAATTATTCACCCCTCTCTCCCTGCAATATTCATGCAGCGGCTGATTACGTATAGAAGTGCCACTGCAGGCGAAACCGTCAAAGCTACTGGTGAGAGAGACTGGAGAATTTATATATAAATAAAGAAGACGGAAATTTCCGCAGCTGAGCAGCAGGCCTTGGGGCCTACACAGACAAAAGAGATTTCACTCCACGGTTGTTTTAGATGGGGTGGTGACCTGCTTTAGCTGGATGCATATAGAGGAAGTGGCCTATTATAGCTCACCATGAATTATGCATGACATATTTTTTCAATTTTTTTTTCCATCAATTTAGTCACTGGACACGACGGAGCAATGACAGAGGAGCCTTTTTGTCAGACAACTCAACAGCGAGGCCTCCATTTCACGCCCATTATAAGGTCATGGTGTTTAATTTTTGCAATGCTATCATCTCATGTTACTGTGTGACGTACTGTACGTCTGTACGCAGACGCCCACATGGGTAGTGAAAGTGAGTGAATTCACACTGAATGAGGTGAGAAGGATTCCTGGTTGTATTCCGGTGAAGATAAGCAGGTTTTGTGGAGTCGATAGCATGCCGCCCTCTAATGAGAGGGTGCCGCTAACCATTCCGTGAAATGACTGACTCTCTGTGATATGTTTTCCTGTCCTCCGCCTCCTCCTCCTCTCTTCTACTCATCTGACCCTCCATTTATTCTCTTCTACATCACTGGAGGCAAAGAGAGAGTCAGACAGAGAGAGAGAGAGAGAGTGAACAGGTTGTTAATTCAAAGCACCTCATAGGGGAAAAAAAAAAGTTAAACCCTGTCTTCCAATCCACCCATATTTCAAACTGTGGAAGGCATGTGTGTGTGTGTGTGTCTGTGTGTGTGTCTGTGAGTGAGTGTGTGTGTGTGTGTGTGTGTGTGTGTGTGTGTGTCTGTGTGTGTGTGTGTGTGTCCCTGTGTGTGTGTGTGTGTGTGTGTGTGTGTGTCTCTGTGTGTGTGTGTGTGTGTGTGTGTGTGTGTGTGTGTGTGTGTGTGTGTGTGTGTGTCTGTGTGTGTGTGTGTGTGTGTGTGTGTGTGTCTCTGTGTGTGTGTGTGTGTGTGTGTGTGTGTGTGTGTGTGTGTGTTTGTGTGTGTGTGTGTGTGTGTGTGTGCGCGCGCATGTACTAGAGGGGAAAAAAAGAAAGATTGCATTACTAAAGAGTCCCTTTAAAAAAAGAAAGGCTACAGGGATTGGGAGGAAGAAAAGTGATGCAGGTAATGAACAGCGCTTAGCATTTAGAAGAATTAACAACTGTCAACCTTGCTCCGGCCGGCCGAGAGGGAGAGGGAGAAGTCCTTAAATCTCCAGTCGGCGGTCATCCGTCTCTGTCCCTTTCCAGAGCCCGGACGGCAAAAAGATAGATGCGTCCAATAAACGTGGTCTTGAGGAATTTGCAGGAAATGATTAAGAGTGATAAATGACGACAGAGGATTTTTTTTTTGCGAGTCTGAGTCTTCATGTGACATCCATTACATCGAGGAGATGCACTCCTCCGCCCACCTCCAACCATCAGCACCATGATCAGCACCATCACCTCTCTCACCAGGAAGGTGGCAGAGGAGGACAAATTCCTCAGAGGCTGGCTTTTGGGACTGTTGATAGAATAGTGGTAATGATGTCTAGAAAGGTTGAGGGTGAGAAATGCATTGGGAGAGTGGCAGTATCTGTTGTTCTAACTGTGTGTGTGTGTGTGTGTGTTAGTGTTAATTTCGTCAGACGAGACTAGAGAAAAAATGTTCATCAACAACCTTTTTTTCCATGACTA
Organism: Alosa alosa; assembly: GCF_017589495.1. NCBI lineage: Eukaryota > Metazoa > Chordata > Actinopteri > Clupeiformes > Clupeidae > Alosa > Alosa alosa. Next base: position 24,172,087 of record NC_063195.1, on the reverse strand, counting down.
AGACGAGACGATGACAAGACTGCACTAATGTCCTGAAACACTGACTAAGACTATCTTAAGATGCATTATTGTTGACCTAAAAAGACGAGACTAAAATGTTTTGCATGAAATAAAAACTAAGATAAAATCTTCTTCATTTTCGCCTAAAAAATGAGAAGCCAGAATAGCTGTTACGCTTTCACGCTTTTTTATTCAATGAGTTCATGGTTCATGCGCAGCAGCTTTCCTGTAGGCTAGTCCACGCGGTTGTTGCTGCAACTAGACATTCTCTGCTGCAACCCTGTACGAAACTACATGGAACAAGAACACCAGAGATTTCTGCCAGAGTTAGCAAGCTAACAACCTAGGCTTTATGCCACAATGCTACATACCCAGAAGTTGAAGCTTCTCTCATACATATACAAATTGACATCCCCCAGAATGTCCATAATAAAATTGAATTTACATACAAGTTGGTTCAATATTGCAAACAACTCATCTATATTATATTTTACCACGCCTGCTCGTGGACCACTTGGGATAGCTTATGACCACCAGTGCTCCCCGACCACACTTTGTGAAACACTGGTCTACTAAGATCATGACAGTGGTCCAGTCAAATCTTTATTGTCTATGGTCAAATCCCAGCCGAGCTATAACTGTAGCTCGACTTACCTGTGCATGTAAACATACTGACTGAATGAAATAATTTGTTATAAAAAAAGACTAAGATAGCTTTAGTTTTCTTTTGACTAAAACAAGACTAAAATGAAATGAGACTTTTAGTTGACTAAAAACTTGACTAACAAAAATGATATTTGAATGACTAAATATGACAAAGACTAAAAAGGACATTTCGTCACAAGACTAAGACTAAGACTAAATTAAAAATAGGTGACAAAATTAACACTAGTGTGTGTGTGTGTGTGTGTGTGTGTGTGTGTGCTTGTGTGTTTGTGTGTGTGTTTGTGTGTTTGTGTGTGTGTGTGTGTGTATGTGTGTGTGTGTGTGTGTGTGTGTGTGTGTGACAGAGAGATCAATAGACATATGTGCCATATGTTCAGAAGTATTCACAGTATCACATCATGTTTCTGAATTAACTGCCACATTATAAATGCATTCAAACATGAAAAGCTCTGAGAGATATTGTTGTAAAAAAATGTCCTGTTCCCTCCCATTCCTACACACCACAGACACAAACAGCACACACACACACCAACACACACACACACACACAAACATCCTCTATCCATCTTTCTCTTTCACACACACGCACACACACACAAACATCCTCCCTCCATCTCTCTCTATCTCTCTCCCTCTTACACTGACACAGACACAGACACACACACACACACACACACACACACACACACACACACACACACACACACACACACTTACACTTCCTGCTTGAACATGTGGCATGAATCTCCCAGTCTGGGTTGTGACCTTCAAACCTCGTCTGCAATACAGTGGCTCTTTGTGCTGCTTTGTGCTTCCACAAAAAGAAAAGATGTTTCTGTGTCTTTTTTTTTATTTATTTTATTTTTTTCGCAAGAGGGTCCTTTGAAACTTGAACTCTCTACCTCAGGGCTTCACAAGGCACGCTCACTCGAAAGGCGGTCTTCGCTGGCAAAAACACTCCTCTCTCTGACTTTGTTGATTATTGACTCGAGATATTGACCAACAGATTCCTTTGGCGAGTGATGCTGGCTTTTTATATTATGGGCTGCTTTTCAAAAAGAGCACCCTGTGGCCCTTCACCAATGATCCCACATTTAGATTCGAAGTGCGGTGCCGGCTAGCCGTTGAATGGCGTGTCTGAGAGAGCCGGCGGAGAGCGAGAAGTCCTACTGATAGAGCACGGGGACTGTTGAGTCAGTTGTATTTTAGAGACAGAGAGGAGCTCGGCCCAGAAAAAAAGAAATGTCTGCTGAAGCTGTGGAAGAGAGAGAGAGAGAGAGAGAGGGAAAGAGAGAGATAGAGAGAGAGAGGGAGTGAGAGAGATAGAGGGGAAGAGAGAGATAGGAAGAGAGAGGGAGTGAGAGAGAGAGAGAGGGAAAGAGAGAGAGAGAGAGAGGGAGGGGGAGAGGGCCGCCAAGACTTTTCAAAAACGTATTAATTCCTTGCCTGCGACAGCTATATGTGATTGATTCAAAGTCTATTCTTAGTTGGCATTTAGCTTAAATGATTTCAGCTCTCATTCTCTCTCTCTCTCATACTTGCTGAGTTTTCTCTCTCTCTCTCTTCACCTCTGTCTCTGATTCCTACAAGTTTTCCTCTCGTCTGCCCTCTGAGCAAAAGAGAGAAAGAGCTGGGCTCCGACAAACTCTCTTGTGCCTTCTCCTCACGGACAGGACTCTACAGAGGCTGTTGCTGCTGCTGCTGGTTTGCGGCAACAACAGACAGACAGACAAATCTCCCCGAATCCAATCAAACACCTAGAGCCCATTCATCCTTCAGGTTTAAAGCGATGCAATGTTCAGTGGCTCAAGTCTTGATTCTCCAGCTACGTGTTCCCAAAAAGACAGAGGAGCACTGAGGCTGAAGTTTGGCGAGGGGAGTGAGATGGGATAGGTGTGGTAGATGGGGGGGTGGTAGATGAGGGGATGAAGGGGGGGGGTAGATGGGGGGGCTAGGTTTTTCAATGACATCTTCATTTTGGTCTCCTTCCTGTTGAGAATTCTGTTGCTTCCCAGGCATCACACCAATCTCACAATGTATATGAGAGCACAGTGAAAGAGAGAGAGAGAGAGAGAGAGAGAGAGAGAGAGAGAGAGAGAGAGAGAGAGAGAGAGAGAGAGGGAGGGAGGTGTGACAGGAGAGTCTGGCTGGCTGTCTGGGCTGCTTTCTTACCCTGACCTCTTTGGGAAATGAGCCGTGCCACTGGGAGATGCACAAAGGGGCCTGTGCAGAGAGGGAGAGAGAGGGGGAGAGAGAGAGAGAGAGAGGGAGGGAGAGAGGGAGAGGGAGGAGAGAGAGGGAGGGAGAGAGAGAGAGAGGAGGAGGAAGAGAGGGAGAGAGGAGAGAGAGGGAGGGAGAGAGAGAGGGAGAGAGAGAGAGAGGAGAGAGAGAGAGAGAGAGAAAGAGAGAGAGAGGGAGAGAGAGGGAGAAAGAGAGAGAGAGAGGGAGAGAGAGAGAGAGGGAGAGAGAAGAGAGAGAGAGAGGGAGAGAGAGAGAGAGAGAGGGAGAGAGAGAGGAGGAGAGAGAGGGAGAGGAAGAGAGAGAGAGAGGGAGAGAGAGAGGAGAGGAAGAGAGAGAGAGAGGGAGAGGGAGAGAAAGAGAGAGAGAGAGGGAGAGAGAGAGTGAGAGAGACACTTCCAGGCCCCTCAGCTCTGCCTGTTGGCTTGCCTGTCTTGCATTCAAGATTGCCCCTCTCCACCAGCCAGTCCCGACTGTGGTGACCAATCATCATCGCAGCACCGTTGGAGGAAGGCAAACAGGCTGACCTCGTCCAGGGAGGCCTCGCTGTCATCGGTGACGCGCGTGCTTTGTCATGCTATTGACGAGTCATGTCCAATTTGCTGTCAGCTGCGAGTCCAGTGAAGCTTATTTATATAGCACATTTCTACTGCACAAGGAAAGAGAGTAAACTGGGTGAATAACAGACATCTTCTAAACAATCTCACCAAACTAAGTTAAAAGAGCTCATGTGATCCTCGCTAATTGTCCATGGGCATAATAGTGGCAGTACACAGCATGTAACACAGGCAACAGTTCCGCACACATTCAAACTAAATCCCTGTGGACAAATGTTTTTCACAAGTGCTCAAAATATTTCTGCAGGTACGCATTTTTTTTGCACACAGACAAATTAATTCCACAGCTACAAAACGGCTCTACACTTGTGCAAATCATATCCTTGAAGACCAAACTCTATTACACATGTGAATATATTTTCACGGGCACACAATCTTTATGGCGTTGTTTTGACTCCATAGGCAACTCACAGCCCATGCAGTACACAGCATGTAACACAGGCAACTCCCACCCGTGCAATGTCGAGCTTCATCTCCGAATACTCGACTCCGTTTGAAATCTGCTCCTAAGTGTGCGGACATTGTCCGGAAGACATATTTAAAAACGGCTTATGAGTCTTCATGCACAAACAAAAAACAACAACACGCTTTGCTGGCCTCTTAAGGAGCCAGTGCAACAGAGCTCAGGAAGAAGAGGTTAGTCTTGACGTCAGGAGCAATCTCTCTGAACAGACGCTGGAAAGACAACTCGCAGATCAGCAGCCTGGTGGACTTGTGATCGTGACAGATCTCTCATTAGTGTGATGGTCCCCACGCATGACGCTCTGATTATCTCACCGAGAGAAACTTCGGAACCGAGAGATATAGTCAAGTCAGAAGCGGCATAATACCATCCATCTGAGGCACAAATGAGGGGAAGGTGGAGAAATAACTAAGAGGTGTCTGTTTATCATGCCTGCAGCAAGATGGAGGGGTTTAACTCAAAGACACCAAGATGTGTGAAGGAGGAGAGAGAGAAAGACTGAGAGGTTGAATCTGCAAGCTAGCTATTCATTTAGCTTTTCTTTTTTTGTATCATTTTCACAGCGAAAGGTCATTTCAGGCAGAGATGGAACGGAGAGCTTCGTGAAGGCTCTAATGGTCATTTTTAACCATCCTTTGGGAGTGTGAGCCAAAATCTGTGCATTCACTTTTAAGAATGAGAGCGTTTGGTCTGGATTTTTTTTATCACTGTCTGCTTAGCATGTGTGCCAGCCGTGATAACATGGATATTTAAAGAGACAGCACACTACAATCTGTCTCTTCTTGAACAGTGCATTTTATGCAGCTAGTGCTGTTGTCACCTTCATTCATTTGCTTGGCATACTGGTTAACTCGTATCATCCTTTAAAAATCTGTTAAGATGTTCTTGTGTTAAAGGGACACCAGGCAAGCCTGATGCTTTTTCTCTACTTAAACTCCCCTGCCGGTCTGAAGCTCTTTTCCTTTTCTTTACGCCTTCCGTCAAGGGTTTTCACTGCTTCTTAGCCGGCTCTGCCATTATACACACGTTTGCAAATAATCTCTAGCGTTTCGTTAGCCTGCCTCTGTGCTGTAAACTGATCCTGCTTCGGTCGGCGGGTAGGATACACCGAACTTGCAAGTGGGATATTCTTCCTACAGGGAGTAGGGGCGGGCGAGAGAGCCTTCATTCGCCCCGTAATGAGTCATTTAACCATATACCGACTTACAAAGATGATTAATTAACACGAAAACGTTGCCTAGTGTCCCTTTAAGATGCTAGCAACTGCTTTTATAAGTAACAGTTGTGGCACTGCTGATTTTGCATATACCTTTTCAATGGTTATGGATTGCCTTCTCAACCAAAATTCCTTACAGTCACTTTAATGTTGTATAGGTGCAGGGCATAAGAGTCCATTTTCCAAACCAACTCATCAGTAAGGGACCCTGGCTGTGTGAATGAGCCTTCTGATTGTCACAAGGTCATTTCAGATATACAAGGATACAAGGAAGTTTATTGGATCAAGGAAGTTTATTGTCATGCATATAATTACTGGAAGTAAGAAATGCAGTGAAATTATGTGAAATGCAGTGAAATTATCTACACAGGAGAAGCGTACTATTGGGGGTTTCCCACCGAGCCTATTTAACATTAAAAACAAAATCATACAACAAAGCAATCTTTGTAGGCAAAAAAACCCAATCACCAACAAAGCAGCCTTCGTGAGCATTTCACTTGGGTTCTCAATCAGGCACAATCAAGCGATCCTATCTCGAGAATGTTGTAATAAAAGAACCACTCCAGTGTTCATTCCTTGGAACATTTCCGGTAAACACATAATTTGATTTTCATGACAAAAACTAAACATTGCATATGGGTCCCATCACAGTATCTGCATGGATGTCAAATACCTGAGCAGTTTTCACTCTCACTAATTAATTAATTTCATTATGACCATGTTTATCGAATAGGTTTTTTAATCATCTCACATATTGACTTTCAGATAGAGTCCCCTAAAATAATCTAATCTGCTAAATGTTTATAATGTGAATAATGTATTAGAATTTAACTGCTACTGTGAAAGATACTGGCAAGAGCATAACCCCCAATTATCTGATTTGAATCGATTTAGTCCACTTGCAATAATAGCAAATGTAGTTTTAAATGAAATGATTTTGCAAGTGTTAAAAATACTAATGTCTGGGAAATGTTTTATTGATTAAGACTAATCCTAGACTAAACACATATGTTTAATGGAGATATTCATTGAAATTCCATTTAGTCAAGGACCAGGCTTAATCAATACATGGGGAACTGACCCTTTAGAGAAACACAATATCATGGATATAGCAATGGTGATCATGTGGACTTCTATTAACATCACAGAACACAGTACACACCTGATACTGCATACAGTACATCACCTATTTCTGCAGCCATTCCAATTAATCACTTATTTTACACTGTAGTAAAATAGAACTTTGCCAACTACCTGATAATAAACAAAATCAAATGCAAGTCATATTCATAAAGACTATTTCATAAAACAACAACAGCATCTTTCACCACCCCCCACTCATATAAAACACACCTTCAATATGATCCACCCCACACCATAACATGGAACAATCTTGCCATTCAATCTTATATGATCTTTATGGCATGAGAAGATGAGGCTTTAAAACAGGGGGGACCATATGTATAGTATACGGCCGCATTGTAATGGAATATTTAATATATGATATGTATTCAAGGTGTCCCAGCCCGCTAGTGTAATAATTACACCAGCAGCACTCTCTCCTGATGTGTCTTCCATTAGTAATTAATGCAATTCTGTCATTCAATTTTTATATAGGTCATTGTGAGGAACTGATTGATGGGGGCCTCCAGCCAAACTTCTTATCACTCCGACTTTATCCCCCCCCCAGTAGGACACTTCTGAAGGCCGCTGATGGGTTTGCTGCGGACATATATCATTCATGGACGTGATTTGGAGGCTGCCGCAGACTCCCCTCCTACATGGGATCTATAGCCGTTTGTGGAATTCGTTCCCCTCCATTGCAGGCCTTCAGTTCACCTCTCTGAGAGCGCTTACAGTAATATTAAATATGAATGCAGATACAGCCCCCCCATGCTATAACCCCCCCACCCTCTCCCCTTCCTCTCTCTGAGCACACACACACACACACACACACACACACACACACACACACACACACACATGAACTCACGCTCACACACACACATTTGTTTGCAGTGACCCCCAAAAAATGATGGGTGATGTAATAGAATGGTGTTTTGATTTGAAAGCGATACACTTTGATGTCCAGAGGAATTGAGGAAGGCAATGATTATCTGAGTCTGGCAAAATTCAAAGACCGGGTTAGTCTCTTGGTGTCGTCTTTGCCATTTACAAGGTCTTATGTCAGTGAGGGGGAAGACAAGGTCCAACTTTGGATGGTCAAATTCCTAGTAAAAGCTGTTATCTGACCACTCTCCACCTCTCTCTCCATCTCTCTTTCTCTCTGTCTATCTCTCTTTTTCCCTGAGCCATCTCCAGTGACCAGCTGTTTCTCTCCTTTTATCTCTTGCCTGACAACTGGTCTGAAGCTGTTGACAATTAGCTTGTCAATGAGAAGATCCTTAACAAAGAAACTGCCTTAGGCGAAACAGAAAGCCGGCCTTGTGCCTGACAAGGCTTTAGAAACGAGGCTCTGACTCTGCTGAACTGAAGGCATCAAGGTTACCTCTGTTTTAATTGTGAGACAGTCTCTCAATCTGCCGCAAGGCATTCATTTGTTCATTTGGGTTTTGAGGAATAATTTGGGGATTTTGTTGCACTAGCATGTTTAGATTGTGTGTGTGTGTGTAAAAGGTCATTTGAATGCAAGTCCCTTAGAACAGCACAATTTTAATTGTATTTAGCATATGCTGTCCTCCAGATTCAGTGCACGCATGGAGTTTTTTGTAGTAAGAACTTAGATGGGAGTGGGGATATGACCAACTGGGAAAAATACACAAGTTTTCCTCATTATGTATTGAACATTCAGCTATCCATTAATGTTTGTTTATTTATTTACTGGTGTGTGTGTGTGTGTGTGTGTGTGTGTGTGTGTGTGTGTGTGTGTGTGTGTGGTGTGCGTTTGGGCATCATTTATTAAATGTATAATCATCAGCTAGTGATGGCCTGCTTTTGAGCACTGTGTGGGCTCAACCAGTATGTTGGCCACTATCACAAGGCCATCTACCTACTCATCACCTCCATATACTTACGCACACACACACACACACACACACACACACACACACACACACACACACACATGTGCGCACAGACACAGACACATTCACAAAATCATGGATAATCACAGATCCGTCCGCTGCACGAGGTCAATGCATTCTGCATAGCCCACACACCTAACCAAACTTAACCAGCGTGGCAAGAACCGGGTGCCTGAATCAGTCGTCTCACCTCTGCCTCAGTAAAACACTCAGCTCGTGACCGTAGCAGCCAGGCCTCAGTCGGCTATGCCTAAGTGTTCTCCCTTCCCCAATTAGTCACCTGAAAAGCGCAGCACACGGCAGTGAGGGAGAGCAGAGGGCTGGCCAGTGCAGCAAATGTGAGAACATGTGTCTTTCCCTCCAGGATGGGTGTGTGTAGCGTCTTTATCCTTCTGCTGTCAAGAAGCCAAAGCAGTGACCCCGAAAAGCCACCCACACAAGGTTCACAATAATGTCCAGCAGTGGACATTCACACCGGTGCAAGTCAGGGGCATTTCAATGTCTTAAAACTGAATCAGAGATGTGATGGAGTCATTTGTCCTGAGTAACTGCAGTGTGCAGAGGCGAGAAGGACTGCAATAATCGAGCACACAAGGTTTCTGTAGGATCGCTTCAGCGCTGCAGGGACATGTAGACGTGGTTTATGAAATGGAGATGAACTTCGGACAGCTTCGGTCAGCTTTCATTTTTTCACCCCATTTCTATTTAGTTTGCAAAAGAAATATTATTAAAAAAATAAATGACGTTCAAAGTGTGTTCTTTGACAGTCTATCAATGTCCTCATCTGAGTCCTCCCGCCCTGGTCTGCACCTGAACTCATCAATTGAGAAGTGACTTATATAACCCTCTACTTCAACACGAGTGGGTCAGTAAATGCTAAGAAGGCATGCTTTAAAAAATAATAATCAGGGCCATTTTTTTTTTTAAACTCAACTGTCAAAAAACTCTATCCACTCGCGCGTGTTCTAAGGCTATCCCACGGTTTGGTCGGCACCCAACTCGGATAACCTCCCAGTGATTCCTGTCTCCTCCCATCTGACGGAATGTGATTAGTACTGAAAGCCCTAAAAGTGTTAAAATATGCAGTGGACGAAGATCACAGCGGATATCCTCTTGTAAGCCCTCGGCTAGACTTTGTTGGGCCTGGAGTCTCCTTTCTTGTGTTCGCTTAGAGAGCAGAGTGGAGTGGAGTCATTTTCCAGTATTTTTATTTTTTTTATTTCAGCTCTGCATGAGCAATTCTAAGCCAAGTGAGGTTTCAGAGACTTTATATGTCACATATAGGCTACAGTTATAACAGTATGCTACTAGTAGTGAAACTTAAACATGGTTAACCCCATGACTGCAAAAAATGGGAAAGAATGTCAGGTAACACTTTACATGACATTGTCATGACACATGAACCCTAACCCTAACCCTAATCCTAACCTCTAACCTAAATCCTAACCCTAGCACTAACCGTAATCCTAACCCTACCCCTAATCCTAACCCAAATTTGTTATTTAGAACTGAGCCCAGCCAAGTCAGATTATTCAAAGACGAGGCAAGGCTTCTTCTTAGCATTTGGAAAATGGAACAGACTACCGAGTGTGCAGGAAGCTGCAGGTCTGCGTTATTGAAAATCATGCCTCCTGCCTGCTTCTTTTTGAAATACAGGCCCATTCCAGTATTCTATTGTATAGGTTATAGCTATGTTGCTTTGTGCATAAATATGACTTCACGTAGCCTACATTTCCCTCAGTCTACAGTCTTTTAGCTCATCTTTACCAAGGGAACCTTTCCTATATAGAACCCTTTCGACACTCTACTTTGAGAGACCAACCACTCATACCGTCGATGTTGAATCTTGGGCGTCTGACGGAAACTGGTCAATCTGACCAGGGATGTAGTGGTAAAATAAGAGGTGGGCAAACTATGAATTCTGTGCGGTGGACTGTGCCATGCGGTATCTGCGTTTTAAAAAAGGCATTCAGAACATGTTTGATGATGGTGGAGGCTATTGTCTTATGTTTATAACGATATCGATGGTATTAAATGGTTCCTAGAGTGTATATATTGTGAATGTGGATAATACAGTGTGATTTTTGAATGTTAAAAGTTGCAATTGGTTCTTTAATGATGAATATTTTCTGTAATGCTCTGGATACCAATAAAAAAAAAAAAAAAAAAAAAAAAAAAAAAAAAAAGTTGCAATTGGTGTATAAACTCTTCTGAGAGGTGGATAAACTCTAGTAAGAGGTGGATAAACTCTATTTATGAAATTTCAGAGGTGGATAAAGTGAGTTTACTTTACTCTTTTGCTGTCCGAGTTCGCAAATATCATTAATTTAGAAAACGTATGCTGCGGTATTGTGTCTCTATTGTGATCAGAGCAGTGGGTGACAGCCTTTTGTTATCATTACCATATCATAATATTATTGCAATTTATAAGTCATCATAATCATCATCGTCAGCATGGCATGTCACACTTGCTCCATCACTGAGTTCTTGTTATCATGTAGCCTCAACTAGGTTGCTTACTGTCCCTCTGCTCTGTATGCTTGCTTACATCTCCTCATTCAAATTCAATAAACTTCAACCTGTTGCTGACATAGACCCTACTTGCTATATTGTATCATTTTGAAGCGTCCAGTGTCAGTATGGAAAATGAACCAATGGGCCACTGACTGTCCTTCATTTGGGCCAAACGTTGGGCAAACAAATTAAATTATATATATAGCCTATTCTATCTCCCAAGAGGTGCGTCGGCCCACCGGGAAAATGCCCGGTATGCCAGATGGCCTGTCCGCCTCTGGTGAACTGCCTTGTTCAGTACAGATTAAATGGCACACAGAATTGTGGCTGTTCCAAGCACGCTGAGGATACACACATGCATCCTCCAAAATTCGGCAAAACAAAGGACTTTTGAAGAATTTGAGAATTTGATGGATGTCTTACATTGGAACAGTACTTCGATGGAACTCAATGACGTAACATCCTTCAAATTGCAGCCTTAAAGGATCCCTCCTTGAGGTTGAGAAACAGACAGCGCAAGTTCCCTGTTAGTCCATGGGCCAGGACCTAAAATCACATATCGGTATCACCTGAGGTGGCAAAATCTACCAATGATTTTTGTAATCCTCCATGCCGGAGGGACATTATTTGGTATGATAACCCTCTCTAAGTGGTAGCTTAGTTGTATTTTTCCTAGCTTTTATACCTGCACACAGTAAATTATACAATACAAGCCAATGTACAGATATGGGTGCCTCAAAGTCTGGAGGAAGGTGGGACATATCTTAATCCATGTTATATTACATCTAGATGACATAGGCTTGTAGAAAATATAAAATTTAGATGGATGATTTAGTTTTTCATTAATCATGCAGGCTAAATTAAATAAAATGTATTCACCTATATAATACATTAATATATACATGCAAAAGGATGGAAAAGGGTGGATCAAGTCCAAACTCATGTTTTGTGACATCTAGAGAGTATGGGGTTTTAGAAAATATATGGATTAAATGGCTGAATAGGCATGTTTGGCTTTGATAGAGACCATAATTAGCCTGGCGAGCCAGACCCACATTAAAATGTAGGGTCTGGGCACTCACCGTTCGCAGTGCTCAGTCCGAGGGGCGGGATAATCAGTTGTCTTTCAAATTCCCTCTGCACGCAATAGGACAGCGGCAGCGCTATGAGTCCCATGCGTTTCCCACCAGCGGAGCTAGTTGGCTAGTTCAAACGTTTGCCAACATAATAAAAGCTTATCTCGTGTTACACTGTTCGCCAGCAGCAACATCCATCTTATTTGTTTTCAAGTAGCAGGGAATTCAAGCCAAACCGTTGCAACTCTAACGACTCTATACACAATTTCAATGGCCTGATTAAGTTTCGATTTCTGGAGCTCACAAGCCAACGAAGAGTTGCTAGACTAGCCCTGGCAGCAAATGTAATTTGTTGCCGCTAGGGGCGCGTCTAGATTTCTAGGCTAGACCATAATGTCTTGGCTGCAAAAATGGCTCAACTTTAGGCTACAGTGGAATTTATAGGTGGATGTGCTCAAACGTTTGAAGACAAGATTAACTAGATGTACCGCAGAGCGGTACAAAATATCAGCACAATTTTTCCACAAAATATATCACGCTGAAAGGCCTATATGAGTCTAACTGTCTCACTAAATTGCATTATCCACACTCAATTCTCACTGGTATCTGCTAGACAACAAGTACCAAAACATGATTAGTTCATAGATTTCACATGTAAAATTAATTTTATACAACCCCACCCCCATCTTGCCTGTTCATAATTCTGAGAAATTCTTGTGTGCATGTGTGCGTGTACATGTTTATGTTTATGTGTGTGTGTGTGTGTGTGTGTGTGTGTGTGTGTGTGTGTGTGCATGCTTGTGTGTGTGCCTGCGTATGTGCCTGTGTTTGTGAATGTGCATTAATGCGTACATATGTCTACTGTGTGAGTATGTGTCATACGTATGATTACTGTGAAGGTATGTATGTGCGTGTTGTGTATCTGTTTATGCACATGTTAAGATGACCCCTGGAGGCAAACATACGGAAAAAATTGGTCATCCTAGGCCCTACGGTTCTCAAGATATTAACAGAAAACTGTGTCTGCCCTACCCTCCTTTCGGGGGGTCCAGTCCAGCGGGGGGGCTACAGATCAAAACGAAAAATGATGGTTCCATGCTATTCATGTGGGGTTACATGCCCACCAAGTTTCGTGTACCCCGGTCTTTCAGTGTCCCGGGAATCCTTGTTGGTGTACAGTCACTAAATGTACACATAAATGATTTTATTGTAAGGCCCCCCATGAACAAAAGTTCACAAAACTTGGCATGCATTCGAAGGGTGTCATAATGATCCTACACTTTCAATTTCGTCACCATGTCAGCCAGAGATATGAAAACACCTAATTTTTTGCTTTTTAATTTTTAACTAGGTGGCGCTATACATGAAATAAGTGGTAATGGGATGGGTTGACATGCCCTCTTAAGACCAACATAAAAAAAAAAGGTGGACCTCCTAGGCCCTACGGTTCTCGAGATATTCACAGAAAACTGTCTCCGGCCACCTACAGGCCAGTTGGTGTATAGTAACATAAATTAATTTATTGTGTGGCCCCCCATGAGTGGAATTCCACGAAACTTGGCGTGCATTCAGAGGGTGTCATAATGATCCTACACTTCCAATTTCGTGCAGTTTTGACCATGTTAGGTCACAGATACCTGCGATTACAACACCTCATTTGTACTTTTTTTGTGTTTAACTAGGTGGCGCTATACATGTAATGAGTGGTTATGGAATGGTTTGACATAGCCCCTTGAGATCAACATACAAAGAAAAATGGTCCTCCTAAACCCTACGGTTCTCGAGATATTCACAGAAAACTGTGTCTACCCTCCTTTCGGGGGGTCCAGTCCAGAAGGGGGGGCTACAGATCAAAACGAAAAATGATGGTTCCATGCTATCCATGTGGGGTTACATGCCCACCAAGTTTCGTGTACCCCGGTCTTCGCTGCGCGGCGGTCATAATGAGGACTAAAAAATATATTTTTAATCTTCATCACTATCATCATATTCATCCAGACTGGCATTTATGTTCTCCTCATCCTCCATCGGATTGCTACAAGGATTTGCAGGCCAAATTAGTTTCATCTTTGTCTATGTCTAAATCTTCCTTTGTGTACGCCCTGTAGCAGGATCTATGGTAATGGCCTTCTGCTGCTACTAAGTCACGACTGGCTATGGATAGTACTCTTTTGTAACCTTTCCTGACGGCTGCTCTTCTGATTTTGTCATCAGGTCCAGAGACTTTCTAATGAGGAGACACAGCACTCAAAAAATCCTCCATAGAAATGCATGGGGTTAGTTTGTAACGCCAATATGGCCGTTGTCTACACATATCCCACCCCTTCCTCGGCAAAACGTCGACATGTGAATACATTGAGCCAATCATGTGGTGTGATGTGAATACATTGAGCCAATCATATGGTGTGTTGTGAAGACATCTTGCCAATCATGTGTTGTGAACTCGCCGCTGGAGCAAGATTGGTGTCGTGAAGCCTTGCGCACGCGCATTTCTGCCTAATAGGATGCCCGATGAGTGCCCAAAAAGCATTGCTATATGGCCGCTGAGTGGAGGGACTTGCCTAAAAGGACTTTGTCAGGTCTTAACTCTGCGCATTTTGTTAGACTCTCTTTTGTCCTTTGACCTGAAGTTGATTTATTTCAGTAATTCCATTCAAAAAGTGAAACTTAGATAGATAGATAGATAGATAGATAGATAGATAGATAGATAGATAGATAGATAGATACTTTATTGATCCCCAAGGGGAAATTCAAGAATAATGTATAATGTATTTTTATAAAACTTGTATAATGTATACATTTATTCCACACATACTGATATTTTTCAAGTGTTTATTTATTTTAATTTTGATGATTATAACTGACAACTAATGAAAACCCCAAATTCAGTATCTCAGAAAATTAGAATATTGTGAAAAGGTTCAATATTGAAGACACCTGGTGCCACACTCTAATCAGCTAATTAACTCAAAACACCTGCAAAGGCATTTAAATGGTCTCTCAGTCTAGTTCTGTAGGCTACACAATCATGGGGAAGACTGCTGACTTGACAGTTGTCCAAAAGACGACCATTGATACCTTGCACAAGGAGGGCAAGACACAAAAGGTCATTGCTAAAGAGGCTGGCTGTTCACAGAGCTCTGTGTCCAAGCACATTAATAGACACCCCTTCAAAAATGTGGAGGAGATTCACAAAGAGTGGACTGCAGCTGGAGTCAGTGCTTTAAGAGCCACCACGCACAGATGTGTGCAAGACAAGGGTTTCAGCTGTCACATTCCTTGTGTCAAGCCACTCTTGAACAAGAGACAGCATCAGAAGGGTCTCGCCTGGGCTAAAGACAAAAAGGACTGGTCTGCTGCTGAGTGGTCCAAAGTTATGTTCTCTGATGAAAGTAAATCTTGCATTTCCTTTGGAAATCAAGGTCACAGAGTCTGGAGGAAGAGAGGAGAGGCACAGAATCCACGTTGCTTGAAGTCCAGTGTAAAGTTTCCACAGTCAGTGATTGTTTGGGGTGCCATGTCATCTGCTGGTGTTGGTCCATTGTGTTTTGGGTCCAAGGTCAACGCAGCCGTCTACCAGGAAGTTTTAGAGCACTTCGTGCTTCCTGCTGCTGACCTACTTTATGGAGATGCAGATTTCATTTTCCAACAGGACTTGGCACCTGCACACAGTGCCAAAGCTACCAGTACCTGGTTTAAGAACCATGGTATCCCTGTTCTTAATTGGCCAGCAAACTCATCTGACCTTAAAATCTATGGGGTATTGTGAAGAGGAAGATGTGATACGCCAGACCCAACAATGCAGAAGAGCTGAAGGCCACTATCAGAACAACCTGGGCTCTCATAACACCTGAGCAGTGCCACAGACTGATCGACTTCATGCCACGCTGCATTGTAATTCAGGCAAAATGAGCCCCAACTAAGTATTGAGTGCTGTATGCTCATACTTTTCATGTTCATATTTTTCAGTTGGCCAACATTTCTAAAAAAACTTTTTTTGTATTGGTCTTAAGTAATATTCACATTTTCTGAGATACTGAATTTGGGATTTTCATTAGTTGTCAGTTATAATCATCAAAATGAAAATAATTAAACATTTGAAATATCAGTCTGTGTGTAATTAATTAATATAACAGTTTCACTTTTTGAATGGAATTACTGACATGATTGAACTTTTTGATGATATTCTAATTAATATGACCAGCACCTGTATACATTTGGCCTCATAAACTCTTAAAGTCGTTGGACCTTCCCTTGTGGATTTTCTTAGGTCCTCTGTGACAGACGCTTCTGCAGATATGTCTTTTGCAAGGATCTTGTCAAGCAGTTTGATGCTACTGCATTTTCTGTGATACAATATGGATGGTATTCCAGCCTCAGGGAGACCTTTAGCAAGATCAAGGATGGGGCTCTTATTTCAGCTGCTCTCAGTAGTGTGTTCCATGACTTTATGTTCATACAGTAGGTGCCACAAGGTTTATCATCTGCCCGACGAAGTCAAAAGAAGCCCAATCTGGCAACACTGACCAACACACTCTAAAGTTGGCAGTTTATATTTGTACTGTAGAATGTTCAGAAAAGAAATCTAGTTCCAGACAAATTGAAAAAACAGAATTTAGGCCTAATAGTTATGCAGGATCTACATGCATTCTCTTTAGAATGGAAATATCATGGTGGCATGTCCGATCATTATACTGTAGTTTTGGTATCATTAAGGAAAACAGATTAATTACCCTAAAATATATTTTTCTGAGAAGACTATATACTCTAGATGTGATATAATGTGCATTGAGACATCTCCCAACTTCCTCCGTACCACTATACCTTAGTTTTGTAATGTATTTTGCATTACATTGAAATGCATTGATTTTCAATGGACAGCTATTAGTTATGGGTCTAAAATAGCCGTGTAAAGTGTATTCAGCTATCTAACCCATATATTTTCTAAAAGCCTATACTCTCTAGATGTGATATAGCAAGAGTTTGGATTTGATCCATCCACTTTTAGTCTTTTGCCTCTATCTAATCCTATATTATATAGGTGAAAAGTGTATGACGGATACATTTTAGCCTATGTAATTCATGGAAAGCTAAATTATCCATCTAAACTGTATATTTTCTAAAAGCCTATGCCATCTACATATGATATAACATAGATTAAGACATATCGCATCATCCCACACACTTGCATACACCTATACCTACACATAGGCATGTATTGTGAATTGTACTGGGTATAGGTATAAAAGCCAGTAAAAATACAACTAAGCTACCACTTATAAAAAATTATCATGCCAAAACATATCTCTCAGACATAGAGGATTACAAAAATCATTGCTAGATTTTGCCATCTTTGGTGATACCAACTTCTGCTCTGGCCCATGGACTATGTGTGGCATGTCTAAGTTCGGCAGTCTAGTGGCCTTCAGGAAATAGCTCTTCCTTAGTCTTTAAGTTTTAGCCATCAAACTACAGAAGCGCTTGCCTATTTTCAGCAAACTTATACAAACAAGGTTGTATGCATACTTTGTGTTATGGTGTGGAGATTTGGGCAGATATGCGTGTCAGATTCAGATTGTTTTAGACTCACATTGTTGTTGGAATATGAAGGTATTGATGTATTACACCCGCTTCTGGATGCGTGCCAGCACTATATTATAGAGATATTTTTCCACACAAGAAAAGAAACCCTTCGAAATAGAAAACGATTGTGAAAGTCTTTGTTTGGGAAAAAGGCCTCGCTCAACTCTGTCAGAAAATGAATAAGTAAATAAAAGTATTCAAGTTTCATCAATGACACCCCACGTTTCCCCTGTGGCTGCAGTGGACTTATCTATTTAATTTGAGCACTTCAGTCATGAGTGTGATATGAAGATACATGCATTTAGATGTTTTGAATGACTATTGGCATCTAGCCTCATGAAGAGAAGTAAAGTCAACTGTTTCAAAATGATCAACAAGGTGCACACATGTTCTTAATTAGTTGAGTTTCAAGATGTCTGTGGTCAATTAATGTGATGGATCCATTGAATGTTTTCAACATGAAGGACAGTTTCTGAGCACAACAAAATAGATGACTCTCGAGAAAAAAAGGTAGCATATGGCTGACTTCTGAATTCAGACGTAGTGCGCTAAAACCTCCCCTATCTCCTGTAAAAGATTTCTCCTCTGAAAGAAAGCCTCAGCCATTCATCCTGACCGTAATGGACACTAAAGATTTTCTCGCCGGGATAATTGAATGCTTCTGTCGGCCTCCTGTTGCAGTTCAGGGTCCCGCGATGCCGCCGCGATATGAATTTACAGCTCCTCTAAGGCACAAGGCGAGAATGAGATTGGAAACGCCGGCTGCTAAGAGATACTGCCCTTAGAAAGGAGAGGCTTCATGTTACCACACACACTGGGGTACGGTGGGGTGTGAGGGTGGGGAGGGAGTTTTGTGTGTGTGTGTGTGTGTGTGTGTGTGTAATGTGTGTGTGTATGTGTGTGTGTGTGGAGAGGGGGTGAGGGAGGCTGGAAATTGAAACACACCTGGTTTAAGGTCACACACACAAAAAACACACGCACACACACATACACACACACAACATAAAACTAGAATATTTGTATTCATTTTTGATTGCTTAAGACTATTTTGTCAAAACACTATATATACAGTATATATGCTGTATTTGTTGTTTTCTCACATTTGAGTCATATGATCTGATCTGTGTTTGACTACTGCGCTAAATACTTCACATTAGACCTTTTGACTTTTCATAGGATATGGTGTAGATTTGATTTCCCCCCTGAGTTATTGTTAGACTATATTTAGAGGATCATTTAGACTAGAGTGCAAGAATATATTGACCAAATACCACAGACAAACCCACACCTACACTGTACACGTTGTGAAATCACTCAATACATTTTGCACAAGGAATCAGAACAGCACATATTCTAATATACTGCAGTGAAAACACCCAGGCCTCCTTTCACAGACCCGGCAACATTTTGGGTGAATGGATCAACCCAGTTGTTTTAACACAGTCAACTTATGTTGTCCGTTTGATATGTAAATTTTGTTGTCCTTTGTTGTTCATGTATCCTCCAGGTCTAGCTCTATCTTCTCCCTCTCCTAACCGATCTTCCTCTTCCTCCTCATCCTCACTCTTCCTCCTCCTCTCACTGCAATGCTAGTTGCTTTCCAAATCTGGTTACAGTCTGGTAAAAGTTACGTGCCTAAGTGTCTTTACACCTGATGGCTGTGTTTGATCGAGTCTTGTGGCACCTGGGCTGATAATGGTGTTTTTGGGGTTCTTTTAAACAGGTAGCTTGCTAGTGTGAACCAAAAACCTTAACTGCTTGTTTCATAAGGAAAGCAATGGATTTTACTTTCAGTTTTCTTCACAACATTGACACCTCTCTGGATTGCCAATGGTGCTCAGATTGTTGTGGACTCCCAGACCTCATTTTCAAAACCACACTTCACATCAAAGATTCTAGAACAGAGCTCTGTTCTAGAATCTTTGCTTCACATTTTGACATACACATGTGTTATTACAGGCAGATTTCACATTGACAGACTGTATGTGCCAGACCTCTGATATGCTGTGGGTAAGCCTTTACTTCAGTCATTGCTGTCTGGTGGAAATCTCATTTCTCCAAATCCACCAGCCAGCAGCAAATATTCAGTAACTTATTATGTCATTATAAAGCACTGTATGGTCTTGTATTTTTTAAATAATCCAACATTTCATCATCAAATAATAATAACAGAGTGTCTATTTACACCCCTGGTACGAATATCCTTGGCCACACAGCTGAGCTATTCACACCCTGTTACATAACAACAAAAATATGTTGCTCACGTGCACAAAAAACATGGCGGACATTCGTTTTTTCGTCAGCAGAAAGTGAAGAATTCTTAAAGGTTTTGGCACTAGTACATGTTCAAATTAAGTTTTAGATTGAAAAGTTTTGTTTTTTATTTTCATAATCTTCTTTCAGTGAACACATACAACCGTCAGTTTGTTAGTTAACAGAAATTTAGTGAATATGATGCTCAGGCCTATAAACTATACGTTTACCTGCGAACACCCACCTAGATGTGGAAATAGATAGTGCAGAGGTCACAGACACAGTTTAGTATGTGGGAGACTGGGGTTCAATTCCTGAATGAGATGCATTTTGGCGGAGTGAGTGTGCACATGTACCAACGTCTCTGGAGAAAAGGTGCGCAATTTGAACAAGAAATCGGTTCTCAAACAGAAGTTTTGATTGCAACAAATAGCTAGTTCATGCACCAGGGTGTAAATAGCATACATTACTATATACACCAGGGTACGAATAGCATCCACTTCTACTTCTTACTATATATTGATGCAAACAGCATACCTTAATCAGAGTGTCTATTACACAGCTGAGCTATTCACACCCTGTGACGTAACAACAGAAACATGTTGCTCGTTTTTTTTTTTATTACATTGTGTGATCAATATGCCAGAGTAAATGCACAGGGGTGCAAATAGCATACACTGATATTTGTAACAGACAGGGTATTAATAGAACACATTGCTGTGTGCACCGGGGTACAAATAGCATTCAATGATATTTTGTACCAGACGGGGGTATGAATAGAATTCACTTCTAATTACAGCAGGGTACGAATAGCATACACTTCTAATTTTACCAGGGGTGCAAGTAGCCTTACCCTAATAATAATAATAATAATAATAATAATAATAATAATAATAAAAAAAAATGGAGATACAAGGATTCCACCCACCAGCAGCAAATATTCAGTATCCTATTATGTCATCATGAAGCTATGGAAGCTTGTTGATACATCTAATGTGTGATGTTATGATGTGTGTGTGATGTGTGTTAGCTGTTATTATACAGATTAAAGATATAGAAAGGTAACATGATGAAGTTAAATCATGAGACATCAACATTCATGATGTAATAACAAGGACATGTATTGGTTATAACATATGTATAACACACATACAGTATAATCAGTCTTATGAGGCAGGGTTAACAGGTCCAGTCACAGTCTTGCAACAATGGTACAATGGTAAGTAGGCTGTAGTTTTAGTAGCCTATTGTATTCCCATTTGTTGGCAACCAACACCACATTTCATACCATGTAAGATAAAGGATATTTTTAAGCATTTAATAGAGCATCAACATCTAATATAAAGTTATCAAACATCTCTGATCTGATCTCTGATGACTGATCTATTTCTGAACAAAGCATTTTTAAAATGAGGACACAATATTTAAGCTCTGACAATCAGCTATTCTCCAATTAGAAATTCTTAAAAGCTAAAGTCCTTTATAAAGCAACATGGGGTATTATTTCCCTTTTATAAGGCATATGCTTTTTATTCATTTTTTATGGTCATGCAGAGCAAGCAAAACATTTTTCCGTCTGTGTTATTATCTTCGTTTTTTGTAATGGAAATCACGGCTGCTCCAAAGTATCATTCTAGAGAGATAAAAGCACAATGCCATTTTACAACATATTGTGTGAGTCGACGCACATCCATTATGCATGACCTCTGCATCCATGTGAATACTGTTTAATGTTGCATCATAAAGGGCATATCCTTAACAATGGGTTGGGGTGCACTTAAACATGGTGGTGGGGGTGGGTAGTGTGAGAAATGGTGGGAAGAAGAGCGGTCAGTACCCCATTGGTCAGCAGCTGCAGAGAGGCAGTGGCTGTCAGGGCATGCCGGAGGGACGACGCACAGCTGGATCTACAGTATTCATGGGGCAGTTTTTACGGAGGAGGAAGAGGTGGTCCCAGCCCACTCGGAGAGGAGCCAGGGGAAAGTGGGAAGCCGTGGCGGCTGCATGGCAGTCACTAAAACAGCGCGAGGCGCTAATTGTTCGAATTTGTTAGCGTGTCAGCGTTATTTTAAATAGGCCTGGAGAAAAGCAGGAGAGGGAGGGAGGCGAGTGGGGGAAAGAGAAAGGGAGAGAGGGAGGGAGGAACAGAGGGAAGGGTGGCAAGTGCAACACCCATTACTGTGATTTCCTTTTAGAAATATACTGCCACTCACTACCTGTTCTACAGAAAGAAAGAAAGAAAGAAAGAAAGAAAGAAAAAAAAGAAAGACAGGGTGGGTGAGTGCATGAATGAATGAATAATAGGAAAATAGAGACAAAATGGGCGTTGAAGCCGCAGAGACAAAACAAGAGTAGTTGATAAAATTAGACAGAGGAAATGTTTAAACAGAAATGGGAGAAGAATAATATTAGATTGAACCAGATGAGGAACCACGTGAGGATAAGACAAAAAGGTGTGTGCGTGTGTGTGTGAGAGAGAGAGAGAGTTGATTGCCAGGAAGACAGAGAGACTGAGAGACAAAAGGAAGAGAAAAAGAGGGGAGGTAATTGGTAGCTGTAGTCTTCTTGATGTACACTTGTCCTCCCTAAAGGGATGAAACTTGTGCACATTTTTGTGTCATGAACTTGTTAAAGCAGCACGCTTTAGTGAAGCAGAAGCAACCATAGCAAGAGAGAGAGAGAGATGGAGAGGAAGAGAGAGAGAGAGAGAGAGAGAGAGAGAGAGAGAGAAAGGGGTCTGCGGCGAGTCCATCAGCCTTTGTTGCTGTCCACAGGCATCTCCACATGCCACTGTGCTAAGAGCGCTCCTGATGGAAGGAGGCAGAGGAAAGGAAAAGAGACAGGTCTCCAGATTGAAGTGGTGTGTGTGTGTGTGTGTGTGTGTGTGTGTGTGTGTGTGTGTGCGTGTGTGTGTGTGTGCGTGTGTGTGTACTTCTTTTTAATGTATAAGTGAGAATGGCAAGATGTGAGAGTGGCCAGGTTATATTCTCCCAGTTTTTTAGATTGGTACCGGTATATATCCCGGAAAAAAATAAATAAGGCACCTCTCTTCTCCTTGAAAATCCAATGAGATATTGTGCAGATACACTAGCTGATTAATGCCCTGTGTCATTATTTACCCCCTGAAGTTCAATTGAGTGTTTTCTTTTCCAGAGACAGATATTTATGAGGGGTGGGGGATATTGCTTCTCTTGGTGGAGCTGACTACGTTTGAGAACCATCTTTCAAGGGCTATTTGAAAGTTACGCGGTGTTAAGTCAGGGTGGATAACAATTACTGCCCCTCAGATCCTCTGATTAGGCCTATAAGAAGATTATTGAAAAATGATCATTATCTGATTATGTGTTTCTCTCTTTCTGATGTTTGTATATGTGTGTGTGTGTGTGTGTAGGTGTGTGTGTGTAGTGTGTGTGTGTGCGCCGTCCTTTCTGTTTACTCAAGATTCCAATAAGGGCGGGCACAGCTTAGCGAATCCACCGGGACTTCCTCCTGTTTTACTTTTAATAAGAAAAGAAGGTTGCCAATTATAGGCCCTCTGTCTCACCCTCCATACCAAACTCCCACTCTTTAAATTGGACCTCTCTCAGCTGCTATCCAGACCCAAATCTCTTTGTCAGAGTACCCCCCACACAAAAAAAACCCTATTTTAGCCCCTTTAAATGAGCTGAATTCACAGCCTCTGTAGGGTAGGGTTGAACGATGGAGAGCTGCTGTGATCATTTACTCTCAGCTAAGATTTAATACAACATGTGTGTGTGTGTGTGTGTGTGTTCATTATTTCCCACTAACTATTTTGAGATGAATCAGAACACAATACAGAATCCCATGATCGCATGATCTCGTAACCCGTGCCCGTACTGTTAATTGTGAATTACCAGCCGTATAACACACGGTAGGGAAACTGCGAGCTCTGGAGCTGGAATTGGAATACTGAGCGTCTCTATGACATCACAAAGCCCAGGTACTTCTAATCATCATCATTATCATCATCGTTGTCATCGTAAGACTGAATATTATGTGCTTTCATGGCACAGTAGGCACTTGAAACGACAAGCTTTCTCTTCTTCTTCTCCTTCTTTTTCTTTATTCCCTCCTTTCACACCTGACTTCTTTCTGTGTCAAAGCAGGCGTGGGGGAACATTAGAATATGAACCCGGGGTGTGGAGGGGGTGAAGAGGTCCCCCCCCCCGTGTGGCGTGATGGGGTGACTGATGAAGTGGTGCTTAATCCTCCACGTCGCCCAGGCGCACGCTCCTCTTCGCACAGGTGAGTAAACAAACAAACAAACAACGACTCCACGGCAGATAATGGAAACCATGCTGCCACGCTGTGCTTGGAAGTCAGTGAAGAGATGCTCACTACTGCTCCGACAGTTCCTGTGTAGATGGAAAATGTAAGATGTAAGAAAAGGCAGCTGGAACTAAACTCCCCCATCACACACACACACACACACACACAAATATACAGTAGGCGCACACAAAGATACATACAAATATGCATAATTAAACGAATGGATGAATGGATACAGGCATGCAAAACAAGTACCCTATGGAATGCCAAGGACCAAAAGGTGGGCAAAGTGTACAAATCTGTCAACAAGGAAAGTTCTCATGCATGAACAACAGGTATTGTGTGGCATTCGGGACCATATAGACTCATTCAGTGTTTGCAGTTAAGGTCTTCCCCGTGGTGTTAAATTAGCAGTTAAGGTCTTCCCCGTGGTGTTAAATTAGCAGTTAAGGCCTTACCCGTGGTGTTAAATTAGCACAGTGGTTTCAAAACTTCGTCCATCATTCAAATTCGGGGCCACTTTGGAGGTGGGGAATTTTAAAGTCCCACCTGACCCCATCAACGCAACAAAATGGTAAAATATAAAAATATTTTTTTTCGCATTTTGGTTCTACGTTACATTTCCCGTCTCGGTCTGCTGGATCAGCTGTTTATGACTCCTATATGTTTGTGTGGCTATTTCGTTTTGAATCTATTGTCCTTGTCAAAAAAGAAAGGCATTATTAAAGATAGGCACAAAAAAAAATCTTCCTGTTCATCACGCCCCACCTGACATGTCTCTATTCCCCACTTAGTGGGGCCCGCCCCACACTTTGAGAACCAATGATCTATAACATGTCTTTAGGACCCATTTAACAAGCTGTAAAACAAGCCCACTGGGATCTTGTAAAGGTTTCTTCCGATTGTTTTGGGCAAAAGAAACTTGCTAAATGAATTGTGGTTAGACTGGGATGATTTAGAACGTTTCATTCTACTTGCCAGAATTCCATGCATCATCATTATCATTAGTAACAGCAACCTCCGATTAGTTCCTCACATGTGTCCAGTGACATTATTCATCAGTCAACATGCCTGAATCTCTCCAGGCTTTGGGTGATGGTGTTTGTACAGTTGGGGGTGCTGTGTGGCATCTGAGCTGGACACTTTGTAATCAGTGTCTCCGTCTGCCCGTTGTAGCCTGTTGATTTTGTGTTATACAAGCCCAGAGCATCTGGACCCACATTCCCTGGTTCTTGTGATAACTATTGGAAACAGTGTTATGTATGAGAAGTCTTTCACAATTCCAATATAGTATTGCATGCAACATTTCATATGCTTTGAATGAATTTAACTTTGAATGAAGCTGTTTTATGCATTCATGATTAAACAAACTAGGCCTAGCATATTATAGACTGCTCTGTTATGAGGGTTTACCAAATGTTTGTCATGAATATGAAACAAGTGATGTACTTTTAAACTACATTAACAGACCTAGACTACCGACAGTTTTGTTAATTTTTTTTTGCAAATAGATGCAAGACCTTAAATATTCATGTATTCTAATCACTACCTCTGACCCTCTCGTGAGAATAGCTTAAGACTCAAAATGGGAGTTTAAAAGCTTTTGGCTCATAATTCACCTCTCCCCTCACATTTCAGACTCTTTCTTGAAGCGCAGTCTTTAGGCGTGATGCTCGAACACTGCAGCTGCAGTAATACCTTTGCCGTTGATAGTCAGACGTTAATCCCTCGCTCTTAAGGCGGATGACCTTGTTTAGCCTTTCATGTTTGCAAAGAGCTCCTCTTGTTGTCGTTTTTTTTTTTTGTGGTTGTTTGCACAGTCAGTTATACTCTCACCCATGGGAGGAGTGTTTGGCTGTGCGGTCAGCTAACACAATGTTGTTGCTTATCGGCCGAGTCGTAAAAAAAAAAACAAGCAAAATATGGAAATACACCCTCGGGGAAAAAAAAATAATGCAAATTAGGCCTACAATCACTTGAGTGAATTGCACTTGATGCAAATTAGGAGAGGGGAAAAATGAACATATCAAATTATCTGAGCTAGGTTGTTAAATGTGGTGAATTGGCTATATGACTTAGCGACTAGGATAACAATAACAACGTAACAGGAACGGTCAACAATTGCATCAAATTATCAATAAGCAACATTTAACATTATCACTGTCACTGATCTGTTAATGAATCATCAGCATTCTTTCCATTAAGCAGAACTGATGGTTTGGTCTAATGATTTTCACAACAACATGTATAATTGAATAATGAAAACAGGATGCTTCACTATCCAAACATCCATGTCAGAGCAGAGGGCATCGCGGATTGGAATACATTAACATTGTTAAAGCAAACAAGTTAATGCAGTATTGTGAAACAGCTTAGCTTCATTTGCTATATGCTAATTTAAACAACACCAGCCACAACAATTCCGAAACGCCATCCATGCGTCTGAAGCTTCGGGCTCCGCAGACCAGCAGCCGAGCCGGTTGGCGGCTTCGGTGTGCGAGCATGAGGAAATTTAACTCCGTCTGTGGCCGCGGGAAAAAGAATTGAGATTTGAGGGCCGTCACGTTGGACAGCCTCCCTGCTGAGGCGATGAGGTGTTGCCCATGCATAGCTGGTGCTGGCGGGCAGGCGGGCGTTTGCCATGATTAGGAGTCCGTGGGGGTCTCGTTTCCTATCCGTGCCATCTGCACTATGGGCAAAGATGTGATTAAACATGGGGTGTCTGCTCTCTCTCTCTCTCTCTCTCTCGTTCCTCTCTTAAAATTGCTCCCTCTCTCTAACTCTCTTTCTCACTATCTATCCTCTCTCTTGTTTCACTCTCTTGCTCCGTCTCACTCTAACTCACCAATCCCCCCCTCTCGCTCTCTTTCTTTCTCTCTCTCTCTCTCTCTCTCTAGCTCTCTCTCTCTCTCTCTCCGTGTCTCTTAATTTCCCTCTTACCCTTTTCTGGTTGTGTGCCCCCCTCTCCCTCTTTCCCCCTCTCTCACATTCTCTGGGTGAGTCTCTCCAGCTCCCCCGGTGCGACTCTCGTCCTAAACACCTGCAAAAAGGCCAGGTGATTGGAAACAGAATGTATCCTATTACTGTAACTGCTCTGAAGGTCATTTCGCTAAGGAGAGGACGACAGGAATTTGCAAAAGTTAATTGTTACACAGTAGTTCAATGAAGAAGGCTGCAGGGGCATGACATTAGATCCTGGGCTCTATTTATAGGCAGTCCTGATGGGAAATCTGAAACAGAGGGCCATGTGTCTGATAAGCTATAATGCTGACATGCTATGTAGTCTAAGCTACCTGTAGTCTAAGCTATTACACTTATTAGCCCATTATTGCTAATTATATTGTAGGCCAGGGGTCTCAAACTCAAATGAGCTGGGGGCCAATTCTGCCAACGTCATCTGATTGGAGGGCCGGCTATTTCTGAAAATGCAATGTTCTTTTTTTCAAATACCACACAAAACTGCAAACAGAAAGTGCAAGTGTTTTTATCTAGTTTTAGACACCTGTGCTAGAAACAGCTTATAAATAAAATTATGATAAAATAAATATTAATACAAATGATAAAATAAATGAAAAACATAAAAACAGGTATGTGTGTGTGTTTCACACCAAATAAAAATATTTCCTCTCATAACTTTTTTAAACCTGGCAAACTAGGCATCAGGGTTAAGAAAGCCATTGCCAACACCATTGGATTTTTATATCAAAATTTCAAAAGGCCATGGCTTGAAAGTGGTCAGAGATAAAGTCTGTAAATGTAAAATCTTTGAGTAAAACAAAAGTTTATGAAGGGGGTAAATTTACCGATCTAATTTGTCACTGGATGGCAAGCACCTCAAATTATGCACCTTTCAGTAAATACTGGATGAACATATTTAAGCAGGTTTACTTTCCTTTTTTCATATTACCCACATACCACATCCATTACGGACACTATCATCACGATTACCACTGCAACCTCAACCGCTATGTTGGGCAGAGGGTCGAAACAAGCATGGTATGCTTAGTGGACACCGTTGTATACACACACCTCCATTCACAGACGCACCGTGACTATCACTGTCATAGACGATCGATCATAATCTCCAAAAGGATATTCTCCTTCAGAATTAGAATAGGTGAATAACATAGCTTACCTAAGACTTCATCACATGTGAACGTTTTTCAACATTTGGTGTAGGCCTATTTCTGCTTAATTTCTGCTTCAATTTCTGCAACACTATGGCCTGCATCGCTTCCGCGTCATTACATATGCACGTCTTTGTGTTTCTCGCGTGTAATACAAGTATTTCCTGAAAACTTTGCGCAGCGATTTTGGGTTTGAATCAAGCTCTGGATGTCTTGCACATAGTGGAGCAGAGTAGGCCTACAAATGAGATTTGTCACCGTACCTGGATCTATTGTCTATTTTAATCAGTATCGTTGTTTGTCGCAATTAATAGCCTCAAGGGCCGGATTACATTATTATTTTGTCATATGTCGCGGGCCTAAATTAGGCAGGACCGGCCCGCGGGCCGGGTGTTTGAGACCACTGTTGTAGGCTATAGCTATCATAGCATATTTATTTAAAGTTAAACATGTTTCAAATTATGCTACTATTATAATGGTGTGTTGTGTGCAAACAGCGTAGTTAGTGTACAGTTTATTTATTTCGCCTTTATCTCGTATTACATATTTAACCAGCTTATCATTGAATGTGTATTTTCTGTTCTTTCAATGGGTCATCTCAGTAGTTTTTTAGCACTATCGCAGAGATATTCAAGCAGTTAAGTACCATTGATTTTGTGTTCTAGTTTGTGCTCACCTTTCTTTAAAAAATAAGCCTGTTAACAATTATTTCCCCTCATTTTGTTTTATCTCCTTTTCCTGTCTTCCTTTTCTTTTTTGGTGGCCTGTTTTAGCTTTTTTGGAAAAAGTAATTTGTACAGCAGCATAGTTTGCACTTCACCACTACAACGTGCAGATGGACTAAACCATTTGGCGCATTAGAAAGGGGTGGGTGAGAACTTAGATAGTCGTCACTTTTTTGTAACAAAATAGTCAGTCAGTCAACCAAGTTATTCAGCCAATAAACTAACTTTACATTTCATCTGACATTTATTATGAAATTTAATCAGGAAATTAAAATATCCAGGTAAAATAAAATATATTCCAGACTTTTCAAGGGCCCTCCCTCCTCTTGGGGCCCTAGTAATCAGTACTGGTTTTACCCCCACTCTGACACCCCTGGAAGGGTGCACATATATGATAACATACTGCAGGTCTTATTAAGCCGAAAAGGACTGAATAGCATTTGGTATTACTTTTTCCAATTTCTTTTTTAAAGGCTTGCAAAGCACAGTCAAGCATGTGCTCACATTCATTCACTGATCCTTTAGCACGACGCCACCAAAGCTCTCCTCCCGACTCCTGCATCTCACTCACTTACCTATCCCCACCACCCCTCCCTCTCCCTTCCACACCAACAACGCTAAAGCTCAATTTCACAAAAGTATGAGGTATCGATTCCGGGTGCGCGTAGTCATGTTCGAGCCGTTACATTACGTGCCGGCCTAATCTCGGCGGTACTGAAGACGTGCAGGACGTGGCTAGCTCATGTCCTGTCATAAATCTCAGCTGCCTGAATCCACTGGGGAATCTACCTTGTGTTATGCCCCTCACATTAGACTCAGCCAGGCATGATTCTGTCTCAATGGCTCGGTGGCCCCCCACTTCACCTGATGGCAATATACACTTTAACTGTGCGTCAAAATGTGTCTTGTGTGAGGTTAATGAAATGACAAAATAATAACTTTATAGTATAGGAGATAGTGTAGGTGAAAATATGGGTTTGGGATTTGGCAGATGCTTGTTTCCAAAGTAGGTCTAACTATTATACTACTGTACAGGATCTAAATGTTGAATTCCCGCAATAGCATTAAAGGTGCTCACCTTTAATGCTCCCTTATCTACCCTGACTGTCTGCAGTGGCAGTGTCATGGTGTGTCCGTTCTGGGCTACTGGAGACGCAACGTGGACAACATTTGAAGACATCTGGACATCACACCTTTCAGTTCTTAAACTTGGGAAATTTTCTCCAGATAGATTTGGGTATATGTTTATTTATTCCTTTTTAAATGCACTCTTCTATCCAAAGCGATTTTCAGAAGATGCCAATTGCGGAAGGAACTTGGGGTTAAGTGCCTTGCTAAAGGGCACAGTGTTGAAATCGATCCCATGACTTTGTTGTGGCTATTGAATGCTATGGCCAAGTTCTTTACCCTCTATCCCCGCCCCTAGATTTACTGTTTATTGGTCGTTTCACCACCGAGGTTACACAAATGAAGAAAGCCTGGCTTGAGTTATCTTCCCAAAAGACAAGCAACCTTAATCAACGGAAAACGTGGCAGAGAGAGGGCAGAGGTCTGAATCACAGAAACGCCCTCTTAGCCACGAAGAGGCCGACTGGAAGCACGAGCCTGGAAACTTGTTGAAAACTAGATTCAGATATTTTACTTATGCAAGGCATTCATATGGGTGTTTACTTTGCAGACGCTCTCTCTATCTTCTCGCTCTAAAGTTTACTCAGTCAGAATGCAAAGCTCCACGCTGGCTTGGCTTGATAAACACTATCCTGGTGCATCTGTATTCGTGCCAGGCTCCTCTTTTAGAGCTGCTCTTCTGGCTACCCATTCAAGTGTTACTGCAGTGTACAGTACATCATAAAGAAGTAGCTTTCCTTTAATCAGAAGTGAGATGACACACACTGACCAACACGACACTATAGTGAAATGCCCAGATTCCTGTGCCAAAGGCCATTATTCTAGAGCTATATCCTCTTGTTTACTGTCCACATTTTTATCATCTTGTCACTGATGACCGCAGGACTCCAAAGCGATGTTTAGTGCAGAGGGGGAAGCCTGGTGCTGCAGGTGAGTTGGGGCCAGACGCAGGATAGACTTTATCTGCCACTGCGGCTTGGCCATCACACACACACACACACACACACAGAGACACACTCGCTTACACACACACACACACACAATCAATCACACAGAGACACACTCGCTTACACACACACACACACACACACAAACACACACAATCACACACACACACACACACTCTCTCACAAAGAGACACACACTCGCACACACACTCTCACACAGCATCTCCTTTCAAGGAACAAGATTAGAGTCCCTGTAATCCCCCATGCTGAATACTAACCACTCCTCCGGGCGCTAGTCTTTCTGGGGCTCAGACGCCTCCCCTGCAGAGAGGAGGGAAGAGGCTGGAGAGGCGTAGTGTATGAGGCCAGCGTGGCATGGTTGTCTCTTTGTCTAGTTCTCTGTTTGTATGTGGGTTTGCTTATCCCTTTTAGGAGGTTATGCCACACAACATAAACTGTGTCCGCCTGCCTGCCTGCCTGTCTGTCTATCTTTCCATCTATCCATCCACCAACCAATCAATTTGTTAATTTATCTGTGGGGGTTCAAGCTCACTATTCTTCTACTAATTAATAATTGGTGGGAAAAGGAACACGGGGAACAAGTGGCTCATGCCAAGAAATTAAACATAAATTTGCAAGCTGCAGTTAGCATATGTTTTTTTTTTTTTTTTTAAAGGAGGATCTCTTGACGCAAAAGTGTGTTACAAAAAACAAAACAAAAAAACAAAAAACAATAAGAACATGTTGACATGTTGACATGTTCCTGACCGAATCAGTGGCTGTACGCATTTGAGAGCGCTCACTTATGATGTACACACCAATTACTGCCCCAAGCCTCATTGATTTCCCCCTGGCCGAGATTCTTGTAAATGACAATAATGCCTCTGTTTTAGATGTATAGCTTGACAAAAGCATTAGTCCGGACCTTAAGTGCTCCCTTCACTCAGAGTGTCCAACCCATTTCTGGAAGTCAATTAGACATTAATTGACCATGACGTTAAGGGGATTCTTGCACGGAATTACACAGAATAATGATGGTGCCGCCCCATCCTTTCCTTTCAGATTGGAAATATATTGGTTAAGAACGTCTCCATAAGAGCATCTTAGTGAATGTGATTGATTATGCTCCGTTAGACCATCCTCTAGAATGTAATGCGCTGTAGAACAGCAGGGTTTGTGAGAACGCGTCGTTTTTGTTTGTTTGTTTTCTTTTTGTATCATTTACAGTATTCCATGTTCTCACTTTTGTAATGCTCCTTTCAGCTCGACTGTGAGAAACAGTGCTGGAAACATTTTGTACCAGATCACATTAACAGTAAAAGAGTTAAGAGAAGAGAGTTAAGAGAGAGAAAAAAATAGGGTAAGACTTTACTTGACAGTATCGACATAAGAGTGAAGCCTAACCCTAACACATGAACCCTAACCCTAACTTGTTATGACAAAAACCAAATGTCATATAATAACAGAACCGTTATGTCATAAATGTTTATGACTTGTTTATGACACGTTCATGATAATGTCATGTCACTCTTATGTCAATAATGTCAAGTAAAGTGTAACCATAAATAGATCTAGCATTGAAAATGCCTGCCAAATCACACAAACACTAACAAAAGCACATTTTTGCTTGATAGTTTACATCAAATATGCACAATGTTGTCGATATATTGTCTCTTCCCAGAGGAAACTTTTGCTTCTCATTTGTATCCCTTCTGTTGCTAAAGAGGCAAAATGGTGATTCTCTTTTAAGGATCATTTAAGTATTACTTTTGTCACAATTATTTCTCCTAATTTTGCCTTAGGAGAAATAAAACAAGCAAAAGATGAGACACATAGCAATAAGACAAGTAGGAGTCACATAAGAGATATTAGTTTGAGAAGCAGGAGAAATACGGGGGATCTCTTATATGTTTGAGTGTAGTCTCATACCGATTAACCCCTATCCAGCTTACCGATAGGCAAAACCTTGTTTTGGTTGGACTAAGCCTATTCAGTGTAAAAAAAAATGGGCATCTGAAAATAGTTCAGTTCAGAGCAGTGACGGACTGGGATTAAAAAACGGCCCTGGCATTTTCACCAACCAGCGGCCCACGGGGGCCAGCGCATGCACGCATGAAAACGTGCATGTGTCCATAACACACAGATATAACTTCACATGCACGGACATAACAGGTTTGTAGCCCCATTGGTGATGAACTCTAACTTTAATATGCAAGACTGAACCAAGAACATGGATATATCAATGCACAACTCCAAATGCATGTATTCGCCAAAAATGACAAAATACGATGTTAATGCAAATGAACGGCAAACTCTGAAATATAGCCTGAAATGAGATGTTATTATCATTGAGACAACAGGGGACCAGGGGTATATAAACAATTCCGATTGTAGCTTACAGCAGCCGACTATTTAGGTCTTTAGGTAAGTTTAGGTAAGTTTATAACGTTTTGGCACCAAGCGTCTTCTGCCCCACGGCTGCGCGCAAATGTAGTTTTGTTGGTAAACGGGAAACCCATCAGAGCAGCCGCTCCACAAGTGTGTCTTAATTAACGTCATGCAGTTAACAAGGTGCGAAGGAGCTTGCTCTTCTCCGCAACCCTGTCTATCACGTCATCAGCATCCAAGTTCATAATAGGACCTCTTTCTCTGTCGCCATCAGCATAAAGGCCTCCAAATTATCCTGTGACAATCGTGTCCTTAGGCGATTCTTGATGAATTTAAGAGTGGAAAAACTCTGTTTGCATGCCACTAGAGTACATGACAGTGGTAGTAGGAATTCATTTGCTAACCATATATAGTTGTAGGCACAGGTAAAGAGGTTTAACTGCTGGAGAAGCAAATAGCAACAGATTGCACATTTCTTGCTCACCAGGTTTATTTCTGTATCTTCCTATATCGCATCATCAAAATCCGACGCTTTGACTGTATACTCGTTTAGAGGAGACTTTTTCAGGCTGTCCCAGTGCGTGGCGAGATGTGTCAATTCTGACTGTAGATTTTCAACCGTAGCACCTTCACTTAAGCAGACATTCTTGATGCTTGATAGTGGGCCGAGAGATATTGTAAAACCGTCCTAACGATAAATGGGCCGCGCAAAGCCGACAAGCATGCCGCTCCGTGATTGGTCGGCCCAAACGGCCCACGAGGGGCCGCGGCCCTTCTGGCATCTCCCCAAATGCCAGACCGTCCAGTCCGTCACTGGTTCAGAGTCCTGATGTCAAAAAAGTAATTTGGGCAATTTTTTTTTGTCATCTGGGAGCTGGCTCCATAGTCAGAACGCGTAACAACTAAATGCAGCGTTGCCTTGTTTAGTTCTGATAGTGGGTTTCAACAGGAACATTTCTCCTGTGATCAGTGAGGTTTAAGTGATGAGTATTGCTGGAACATGTCACACAGTCTCATTGAAGGGCAAATCTGGTGTAAACTGATTCAAAGCCTTGTTGTTCGAGCTCACCAGACACTGTCCAAAGGACAAAGAACAATAAAATGTGTCATAACCTAGACAAGTTATGGACAAGAAAGTAAAGCTGACTCAATATGGCAAAAAAGCCTTCGGTATCTTCTTTCCATTACAGGGTTTCCCCAGGTTTGACCACCCCAAATAAGACTAGACCTTTTTAAGACCACTTACATGAAAATTAAGACCTACATCACACCCATTATGCGGTTGTAAAACACCAGATCAAATCCATAATGACAATTAAAACATTTCCCCATGATGTGCTGTCTTCTCCTTTTGACTGATTATGTTGATTCATTGCTGCGGTCACGAAAACCCAAAGTATTGTTTATGATATTCCAAGAAATTAGACTAGTGTAGTTGTCACGATACCAAAATTATTGTTTCGATACCGATACCACATCAAGAATAGCGATTTTGATACTTCTTCGATAACTCTTAAAAAATGTATTTGATTTGGGGGCCCAGACCACCTTGACATCATCAGTAATATTGAATATAGTGTTATCATTCACACCAGTGGGCATCCTAGATTCTGCTTGACTCTTTCCACACACACAGAAAATTATGGCTTATTTCATATGTTTTAATCTGCATAATTACTATTAATCTGCTTAATTGCTAAACATATTTAGTAGGGCTTTGACTTTTGCCCAAAAATCATATTCGAAGTTTGTTTGTTTATTAATATTAAAATTCGAATATATTCGAATATGTATTAATAATATTTTAACCATTAAATGTCTTCAGTAAGACCGATATTGGTATCAAACTTAAGTTCTATATGTTCTGTCCACCAGAGGGCAGTGTATCAGTCAATGTCAACAGACTACGTGCACGAAAGGCTGAGTATTTATGCGTGTGTTAAAATTGTTGAGAATTGTATTGAGCATAGGGCTGGGCGATAAAACGATAGCGATATGTATCGCAATAGACATGTAATCGATATCAATAAAAAATACATTCGATAGAACATTCATAATTAAAAGCAACACACACCTCCTGCCTTACGTTGTCCAGAAATAAATAGGCTAAATATATCTTGCATTGTAGTATGTCAAACTCTACCAGAGTAGGCGATAGAAGTAGGCCTACCTCAACACAGACTCTCCTTGCCCCGTGCACTCTCTCTCTCTCCCTCTCAACAGGCGCATCTCTCCTCAGCATGCACATGTAATCCAAACATTAGTCTGACTGGCTAAATTGCTATTAAATCCGGTTAGCATCATTAGCACGCTGCACAAATTTGTTCAAAACTGTTGCATTCAAATTGACTGCTAAGTTCTAACCATCTCAATCCCGATGCAAATGGAAAAGTATTTTCCAAGATTCAAACAGGCCTGTCCCAAGGAGAAAAAGTATTCATTTGAAACTTAAACACACGTAGGGAAACTGAACAGTCTAACCAGACTATGATAAACTAGCAAATTAAGCTAAACGTTTGTTTACAATATTTCCAGGCTTCAACCAGTGCTGCTTTTCATTCAGACTTATTTGCACATTTATTTATTTGAGTGTTTTTCATGATTGTGTTGCCATTTATTGTCCCTGTTTGCTTTGATTGATAACTAAGGTAATTAAAATCAGAGGAAGGTTAAGTTTAAAATAAAAGTGTCTATTATGTCTATGTGTGAGCTCACTAAGCGCGAACCAGCCAGGATGCTAATGTCACCTACAGGAGCCCAGATGACCAATAATAGCCTTGCTAATGAGCTCACAATTTTACTTCACCAGGCGTGAAAAAAACTTCGGAATCTGAATTGAAAACAACGTTTACAACAAAATACATTTATAGAAATTATCTCCATAGGCTACAGGTTCGAATATTAAGAGATCCCTAAAATTCGTTCGAATATCTTTGATTTTTAAAATAATCGAATTATATTCGAATAACGAAGTTCGGAGTCAAAGCCCTAATATTTAGTCATTTGAATACTTAATATTTATTTTTAAACTATTACACCTAGGCAAATTTTAATGTGGTGTGTAGGCCTAGGTGTAATTGAGTGCTTGTCACTTCAAGAAATACTTGAGTAATTACTGTAGCCTTCAGTCTCACGGTTTTAGGCTAGTGAATAATAGTTGCACATAATGTATAAGGATATGTGGATGCAATTCATTGTTGTCTGACATTAGATAAAATAAATGTAAATAAAAAACTATCAAGTTCATAGAAGGGATCATGTTCAATAATGATTTTAGCACTAATTACGAATGACATACATGACCTGAACAAGCAGAATTAGTTAGCAAGGAGCTCTCTCCAGATGTAAAAGTTTGCGCTGCCTATTTCTAAATGACATTAAACCCAATAGTAGACCTACGTACATCTCATAGCCTAGGTAGGTTAGCAACACAAAGTTTAGAGGTGCAAGTGAGCAAATCAACTTGATATTAGCCTATTATTATGTGTTACCACAGAATCACTTAAGCTAAACTAGCAGCCATGTCTCGCTGTTTATGGCACGACAGCTGCGCATATGTGTGTGAGGAGAAAAGACGCACAGCCACAGGCTTTGGGAGGAGGCACTAGAAGCATGCCTTGTGCACACGAACAAGAACACGGTCATTCTTAAAAGTATTGATACTAAAAAAATTAGGTATTGTGACAACTGCTAATAGCTATTGGTGCACCGTGCAACACTAAATTAGACGATCTCTGATGTTAAGCAACCCTGTTGAATTTTCACATTGTTGTTGTTTTTTCCCCCATTTCTCCTTGCTTGCAGGCTAGTATAATTAAAATTTAAGACCTTTGTTTAAAAAATTAAGACTTCGGCAACAGAATTTAAGACTTTTTTAGACCTTAATTAAGGAACATGACATTTAAGACCGTTTAACAGGGTTCCCACACCTTGGTGAACATCAAATTCAAGGACCTTTCAAGGACTTTCAGGACCAATTTCCTCAAATTCAAGGACCACACGTGGCGGCATTTACCTACTGTGACCGCTGAATAGGTTATCATATTTTAATACAATGCAAATTCAATAAAAGACTAAACGGCATAGAAGTAGTTGGGTCAGAAGCAATGCAAGAAAATGGACTGAATTTATAGCCTACATTGATATTGATCCTATTCATAGCCTACATTCATATCCACAGTACATGGCTATGCCATACAGTACTACATTACATATAAGATGTACATTAGCCTACCGTTTCATGGAATTTTATGGGAAAAAGTGCAGCATTGAGATGTTCAGAATTATATCAATTTGTTTCACTTACCTTCATCTTTAATTAAGCTAGTTTTTGACTTCTGTTTAAAGTGCCACGGTTGCCAGAAAGCTGCTCAGAGATATATTTAAACCATTCTCAGGCTTTTGTTACCTTTGTTAAAGACACAATTTCAGTGCATTTTTTTTTTCACCCAGTAACTATGCATGTGACAAACTTTCCTAGTATCCTTAACAAGTAAAACTGACAAAGAATTGGCATAAACTCTGTTGGTTTATTCAACAACCCAACCCATACTCTACCATATCTTGGTATTGCACATAACATTCTAATATATAAAACAGAAGCAACAAATACTAAACCAATTAAATTGAAAAAGGAATAAATAATAAATAAAACTTCAGTTCATTGAACATATTTAGCGTGACATTGTAAACAGCAATAACACACAACATGTGTTGATAAACATTGCCCATAAAGTAAGATGTATGTTGTGTATGTCTTTGAGAGAATCTTTAACTTTGGAGTAAAAAGCCCAATTCACATTGGGCCCATCCATTGATATCTGTAACATGTTTTTCTTTGGTAAGTGTTCAGTGGTTTCGCCATAGACTGATTGGAGGTTTTGGGCTGTTGCGTGTCCCATGAATTTTGCATCTAGGAATCTTGTTGTCACTTTGTCCCCATCCCAAATTCTGACGTGAAAGTCACATTGTTTAGTTTGTGTTTTTTTATTCAGGCTTTCGTCAATAAGTAGAACGTAATCTTCCTGACCTGTCGTGAGCTTCTTAGTTAGCAGAGTCCTAAAATGAGGTGCCAAACCGTGTGTGCATATATAGGTGGACTTTGTGGCTGCACAGGCAAAAGTCTTCGCAATTTCGCTGTCTGGGAACATGGCTTGAAAAAGGATACCTAAAAGTGAAAGAATAGAAGGAGACTGCAATTACATACTTTTAATTCTGATGATGTGTTGCATATGACTGCACCACCATGCCACTGGGTAAGACATGAGATGTTACAAAAAGCATCTTGAGAAATACAGAAATCAAAAATATGCACCTGTCTTTTCACTAGAATAAAATGAGTAGTGCGACTCCATCATTTTCAGACACCACAACGCCTCAGCTCTCAATGTGTCCTCTCTGGAAACTCCAGTGATGGCCGTCTGTCTGGAGGTGGTTGCAATAGCGGAGGCATTGGTGATTGGAAGAGGTAAAGTGCATGGGGAGGGAGTCACTCTCTCAAAATAGCTGACCATAGTAGGAGCTGTGCAATAACAAAGACAATGTAAACAAATAGACTGTTATTTGACAATAGCATAATAATAATCACACCTGAGGTTATGGGTTAAGGGTTATGCCACCAATGCCCCCCTTCGACCATAGCACTTGTAGCTCCAGCCTAGCATTGGTCATTGATGTGATGTGATGGTGGTTAAATGCTGATCTCTAGTGGTGACATAGGTGGAACTGCTTGGCTCTCATAGTTTTGGAGATAGAGTACTACTCCATGTAAACAGTACTTAGACTTCATTAATTATTCATGCTTCAGTGAACGTTCTAAATCAACACAGATCGATAGAGATTACATCTGCCTCCTTGTAAATGTTATCCGTATATTTTGTGTAGTTGATTTGAGTGCATTTTTGTCGAAGTTTTGAAGACACGTGAGAATAGCTAAAATGTCATCTCTCTGC
This sequence comes from Alosa alosa, assembly GCF_017589495.1. NCBI lineage: Eukaryota > Metazoa > Chordata > Actinopteri > Clupeiformes > Clupeidae > Alosa > Alosa alosa. The sequence continues at coordinate 24,132,861 of NC_063195.1, read as the reverse complement.
TTACTAGCATTACCGATATTTCAACCTATGCTGACCTGAAGTCTCAACCTTTTGTTGTTTGTGGCAGGTTCATGTCGTGCAATTTTCTGTAACATTCCTTTTGTACTTTATTTTATTCATAAATATGGCATAGCTTTGGAGACTGAGCCAGCACATTACCGATATTCAACCCATGCTAACGTTACCCTGCAACGTCCCAACCTTTTGATGTTTGTGCCAGGTTAATAACCCCGCTGCATGGTCCCACGTCTTCGCGTTCTTAGAGTGAAAACCACAACGCACGACTCACAAGGGTTAAACACACACACCTGAGTAGGATAACTGTAGGCTAATCATTTCTAAGACAACATAAACGGCTAACGAGTCTCCATAGATATCTGTGTCGAGAACCAAGAACTAGGCAGCTACTGGACATGCAAGGAAACCTAAATTCATTCACGTTAGCGCCACACAAATGTTAGATAGAAGTAAAGAAATGACCTACCTGTTCAGTTTCAGAAGCGTCTTTTTGTGGTGAGCTCCTGCGGCATGGCTGGACAAGGCAAATTCGCCCATGCCCTCAACTTTGATGGATTTGAGGCAGGCTCTGCACCTCGCAGAATGTTGGTCATTTGGGTCCTTTTAACCAATCTGCATAACATTCCTTGGCAAGCCAAACATCTTGGAATTTACATTTTCGGGCATGACATTACGCGACGACTTGCAACTCTCCTCTGACTCAACGTGAATGTAGCCTATTGGATGCACGTAGGCCTAAACCGTAGCCTACCAACGAACAAAGAAGAGTGAACGTACTTTTGCAAATTAAAAGTCTGCGGAATCAACATAATTTTAAAAGATCGTGTGGTAGTAAAATAATGACACGAGTCGTCATCCGTGTGAAATTTTAACCCCACAAAAAAATTCAAGGACTTTCAAGGACAAGGTGGTTTTTTGGCTGTTTTCAAGAACTTTCAAGGGCCTTGAATTAATTTTTTCAGATTTACAAACTTTCAAGGATTTCAAGGACCCGTGGGAACCCTGGTTTAAAGACTTTTAAGAACCCGCGGCTACCCTGCATTAGGTCAGGAATACCAAAAATACTTCTATACGGCTCTGGGCTATACTTCCCTGTCCATAACTCAGAATTTGCTGTGCCACATTTTCTTTTTCCTATGAACAGCACACAGTGATTTCCAACAAGAGCTATGGATCAATTCATACCGGATTTGTCCTTTAAGTGATTTGTAAACAAGTAGGAGTGCTTTAGGGTCAATCCGGTAAATCAAAGACAATGACTCAATATTACATCTAAATTAGCCCAAAACATTTAGCTCTGATCACTCAAGAGACACTGACAATTGTCAAGAACAAAAACAAAATACAGTATACACCATACAACAAATATTGTTGGTGAGTTAATCATTTTGGCCTGTTGATGTATGTTCAGCCCATCTGTAAAATATCTTCATAAAAGCTAGTGGAAATTTCGCCTCTATCATTTCTATGACAACGTGATTTTGTAGCTTTCGTAGCTATACAGTATGACGTTAACTGTATACATGTAAAGGTTGAATAATTTTAGTGCAATAGAGGCCTACCCTTTATAAAAAGCCCACCAATAATGCTCACCACAATTGGAAATAATTTAAAATAAGAGAAAATTACCCTAGCTTCATGGATGTTTTGGAACCTCCAGCCCTCGTAACAAAAGCCTTCTTGACCTTTGCGGCTTCCACAGCTGTCCATCCGCAGAGCGTTCCACAGTGCATAACGTAGGCTGCAAATAAAAAGCAAAATCAATCTATCAGTGTGGTAATAATAGCTCTGAAACTGACAGTTCCAGTCATTGATTTTGATTAGCTGAAACGTGTTCCTTTCTGTTGTAATTCCCAAGTTAACCTTACACAAGGTTACACATCCTTGTGTACACATCCCTACGCAAAAAATAGTAAAAAATGAAGTTGTTACAAGCTGTGGCCAATGTTCCACTTACCATTGTGTGACAGTCTACATGAACTATTTATTGGTGTAGGGGTGTCTTTATAAAACCATCAACTGTGCATAAGGTAAGACAACCAGGCTGAAATGACTAAAAGAGGAATACAATAATCTGTTGGAAATTGATCTTAATGCCTCAATTACAAAATGCCCCCCTATGTTAAAATCCATAGAGGCAGGCAGATTTTTATTTTTAAAGGCCAGTTATTGAATGGACTCAGGATACTATGCATCCTGATAAAGTTCCCTTGGCCTTTGTAATTAAAAGATAGATAGATAGCCTCACATCACATACCCTTCACCATACCTAGATATATCATGGTTTTATTTCAGTTAGGCTAATAGCTGGTTTGATTTGTTACAATATGCTGTAATTTATAGCAGGTTAAACAAAAGTGAGAACATATTGTGGGGGGAAATATACTTACCATTTTGGTACGCTGTTTGTTCAGCAATTTGATCTGATGGTCTAGCGTAGTCTTCCATTTTTTTAAGAAGCTGCCGGCCTCTTTTCAGTGGCATTGAGTTTAAACCAGTGGCAATAACGTTAGCTTTGTCATCTTGACTGACATCCCAAAGACATTTTAAAATTCCGTGCATTTTGGCTACAGCATGGCTTAACACCATTCAAAACATACAGACTAAAGCTGTATAAGGCAAAGTAAGCTAGCAATGTTAAATTGTCTAACGTTAGCTTTATATACAAGCGGCACAGCCAGTGATGTAACTTACAAGTAGCTAACATTAACTAGCTAGCTAACTTTATGTGCTGCTTCGTCAGGTTGTTCAATGATATATTGAGTCTAAAAAATATGCAAGAACGTTAGCAAATTACCAAAATGTTAATGTACCTTCTCTGAGTTTTCGTGGTGGCACAATCCTTCATACCCACACACCGTCGTTTCACTTGGTTTCACTGGGCGCCAAATCTAGACTGCATTTTCTGGTAGGAGTCTTCTGCACGCGAGTTTGTCACGTCCGACCATCATAGACCTCTGGAGTCTAACTTGATTTCTCTAACTTGCTAATAAGTCGCAAGTTAGCTTTGGGGTAGCAACAATCAAATTGTGCCGCCTTCACGTACCATTGACTATAATATCTACTCGAAGGTTGAAGACAAAAGTGCGTTCAGGAAAACGCCTGCATCTCCGATTTCGTCGTCTCCCTGGCCTGCGCGAGAATTTAACAGGCGAACTTCAGAGGTCTGTCAGAGCATCGTCATGTGTGGTGGTCACATCACATGGTTAGGCCTACTGTTTGCAAATGTGAACTTGAAAATTTAAAATTAAAACAAATAAGCCAATGAAAATCATTTGAGAATTGTTGTACAACAGCTAGAGCTCTTACAGATCAGACTAATTTATGAAACAAATAGGTCTGGATGAGCATTACATGAGTTCACTTAGAGAGCTCTCTGATGGATAAGCCTGAGTAAAATATGAGATATATAAATTGAGCAAGTCTGAGTATTGTATAAGCCTTTGCTGAGATCTCTTTTGTAAATCAAAAAAGGACTAAACTGAGATAACTAGAATGAGAACGGTTCAAGCTTGTGAAGAGATCTCTTTTACAGAACTGATGGAGCCTAATCTGAGATTTACCAAAAAGATCTGAAATGAGAATTGCATGAGTTTACAGAGAGAGCTCTCTGGTGGATCAGCCTGAGTAAAATATGAGATGTATAAATTAGACAACACTGAGCATTATTTAAAATATTGATGCAATCATTTGTAGATTAAAGGGAGTCTACACTGAGATAATTTAACTCTTTTGCTCCAGAGACAAACCTGAGAAGCAGGAGACAAAAGCAATAATCTCATTTTTATATCACTGTGATCTCATTATTGTCTAGGAGAAACAATTGAGAAAGAGAGGAGCTCTCATTTTAACATTTTCTTTCCTCTGGGTTTTAGTCCCAGGATCACAGGATCTTTTAGTCACACAATTCTCAGTCTCAAATGACACACTTAGGGCGGAACCTCCCATGTGCTCATAAGACAGTGTTTGGATGTTTATCTTTTAAAGATAAAAGTTGAAATGCATATAGCTGCAGAAGGTTCTCCCAGATTTCATCTCATTAAATGAAATGCGACATCTCCATCTTACAGTGAAAACAACCTCTCACTGTGATTGTGTTTGTTTTGGAGCTGGAAAAAGAGAGAGAAAAAGAGGGGTGAAGAGAGAGAGAGAGAAGGAGGGAGGGGGAGAGAGAGAGATGCGTAGGTGAGCAGAGGAATCAATAAACTAATTTTAAAGTTCCAACAAAGTTCATAACTTGTAAACATCTGAGGCAATGGCTATTTAGCGCTTTAATTGCCTTACCCCCCAGGAAGCCTGGCTAGGCAGTGCTGCGAGATGTGGAAATGCACCTCAGCATGCAGGAAGGTGAAACAAAAATATGCATCCCCCATCACCTCCTGCCATCCACCACATCTACAATATAAGGAGCCAGCCCATTTACACCGATTCCCTAGAATTCACCGACACTAATTATGGCGCCTTGGGAGAGAGGAAGCCGGGGAGAACAAACAGATGGAGACGGAGAGGCAGACCGAACTGGTGTGATTTCAGGACATGGATGATGGGATGGGATGAGGGATGGAAGATGTGCCACTGGCTGTTGCTGTGGAGCGATCCGTCAGATCAGACTGAAAGGGAGCGGGCGAGAGGCGAGTGTGTCTGTGTGCTGTGTGTGTGTGTGTGTGTGTGTGCGTGTGTGTGGATGTGGTGCCCAGGTATCGTACACACAAGTCGCTCAACATCCAACACAATTGCGCTGTTGCATCAGAATGAGCTTTCATCACCCCCTCATCCTTCAAGTTAGAGTGAGAGGGAGAGAGGCGATCGAGCCGACAGGAGACAGCAGGAGTGGGAGAGTGAAAAGGAGAGAGATGAAGAAGGGAGGAGGAGGAGGAGGAAGAAGGGGGGGGAGAAGACATCGCTTCAATTGACAGTTCCACAGCCTAAACCTGTCCGTCGTGAGGGCTGTCCAATCGCAGCGGTTACCCGCCTGACCGGTGACGTGTTGTGCTCTGACCTTTGGAAGCATATATCGCCGCGTTCGTTCGTAACCTTATTAGCGGCCCCGCACAGAAACCTCCTCCCGCTCCTCTTCCTCCTCCTCCTCCTCCTCTACCCCCATTTCCTGAGAATGTGCTAGAAACAGGACGGTAATCAGATCTAGCCACTGACACTGGCCCAGCAGCAATCAAATGGAATGGAACAAGCCAAGGAATCGATAGCGAGCAGTGATTTCAGACTGACAAAGGTTGTTTAGTAGAAGGCAGCGCTAATTGAAATCAATGGATAATCTGATGATAGATCTTAACCTTTTTGCACAGAGGAGAATTTATAAGCCAGTGAATATTGTGCGGGGGGGGGGCAATGATTGGTTTCGCCTGCCGCCTCTGATTCACAACGCCGAGCTCTAATTCCCCCCGGCGCGGTTAAAAATTACCGCGATCAATAGCCATGACAATGCAAAATGTGACGTGATTTTCAGGTTAAGCAGCCCGCCTTTGTCAATAGGTGTAAACTCGAGGTGTTGATGAGATCATTTCACAGTACTGTAATTATGATGTAGACAATGATCAAATCGCTTAAGACTCAAATGTATTTGCGGTGGTTGTTTAATAGGCACTTAGAATCGGATCAGATATTTAGAGTGTGACGTTTCGAAGACAACTGTGTTTATCAGCTCAGCTCATGGTGAGCACATTCCAGATGGACTGGCTAGTTTTCCGTCAGTCATGTGTCTTGTGAAACTTCAGCACTGGGTGTGAGGTATTATGATGTAGTGGTATATTTCCCATATAAAGGAACCTAATACATTCTGAAACTTCTGGTTTTGTTTTCGAGTGATCTACATTTTACATATTTTTTAATAACATTAGGCCTGTTGCATTCATGCTCAGTCAATGATCCATCATCTTAAACATTAAGTGTGTGAGTCTAACCCTATTCAAAGACAAAGAAAAATGTTTATTTGAACACTGAGCAAATTAAAAAAAATGTGTGTGTTTTTGTGTGTGTATGTGTATGTAAATGTTGTTGGTATAGTTGGTAATGTAAATTGTGTAGTTGGTGGTTTATTACAGCAAGTAATATAACACATTATTATATCTACAATATGCAATATTCAAACATCCCTCATAGGCCTACCTAATATTCATGCAGTATATTCTTCATATCAAACGTTCTTGTCTCGAGGTGCAAATTGTATTGGATACGCTCTGTTCTGCCTGTGGTCTATGCATCCAGGTTCACTCTTCTTCTAATGCATAATTAGTCCATTAGGAACACATGGAACAAGTGTATGCTACTGCAGTAAAGATATCCGTAACTTTAACCATGACCCTTTAAACTTGTCTTATTGGTCCATAGGAACATGTGGAACAAGTGTCTCATACTGCAGTAACGCTATATCCGTAACTTTAACCACGACCCTTTAAACTTGTCTTATTGGTCCATTAGGAACACATGGCCTTCTGAAAACAGGCCTTATTGTGTAAATCATCATTGCAAAGAACTTACCAGGTATCCATATACAGTTAGCTCTCAATGCACTGCTCTTTTGTGTAATGTACTGCCACAATTGTAAAGTATACAATGGTGCTGCTACCACACAAAGTTATCCCTACAACAATTCCCACACAAAGTTCTCCCTACAACAGTTTAGGCTCAAGTTCGGAGGACAGGTACTGTACAACAACCTCAGAATCAGAGGGAAGTACTGTGAGTGTATTTGTTATGTTGGCAAAGAGTTCTGCCATTAGTGCTTCAAGTAGGATTCTCCAAAAGTGGCAGTTGAACAGAGAGAACTGCCGAGCCAAGTGGTGCTAGGACTGATTGCTCTTGTAAAAAAAAAAAAAAAAAAAAAAAAAACATGAAACATAATTTCAATCGATGGTGTTGAATTCAATTCACCTGTGCTCTTGTCCTTCCTTGCAACTGAGGAGTATTTGTGTAAGCTTGAATAACTATACAGGCTTTCTGTTTTCATTTAGTATTATTATTTTTTTATTACACCACAGCCTCTTGGTTAAACATTTCTTTTGTGGAGAAGAAAGAATATATAAATATATATATATCTCTTAGGAAGCTAAGCTCTGAAAAAGACCCTTGGGTTTTTGAAGAGCTGTGGATGGATGCATAGAAGGGTTTGTCGCTGCTACCTGATGACATTTACTTTCCTGGAAGGTCTTTGAATGCAAAGTTTGGGTGGGGGCGTTTGGTTTTGCATTAGTGATGCCGTTCCTCATTTGAAATCCTTGCGGAGCATCTGTATTTGTACAAGATTTTGATTCATGCATGCACACACTCCTTGATCCTGCAGCTTAAGCCCTCAATTGGTTGGGACAAGGACACTTTGACAATTTAAGACCTCCGATCTACGGAGCTTCTCTGAGCCTTAGCCTTGACCTATTCCGGCTGCAGACACTATGGTCTAAAAACAAGCTCTCAATTAATCAAGTTTGTTATTTGCAGTCCGGTATAACTGCACATCTAATGTCGCTTTGGTGGAAGGAATTCCGTGCTGAAATGTCACGCAACACAAATGAATCCATCATCCTTTTGTCGGAGGAACTCGAATCCAGTGCCCACACGCCAACCCAGTCTTTTTCTTGTGCGGCGAATACAAGACTGACAATAACTTTATAGTGGGCCTACTGATGAAGATGGTTTTTAATTGAATCCCCTGGCTTAAATGGAGACTATGCACTTGAACCCACAAACGCCAATTAGCTAAACTATTTGAACTACAAAAAGGGTGCCCATTAATGTGACACAGAAGGACTTAAGTTTAGTGGCGGAAATAAGGCTTTTCTACAACTGTATCATCAGCTATTATTTTAAAAACTTTTTAAAATAAATTATAAAAAGTTATTTTGAGTGATACAGTATGTCATAGGACCATTATCAGAAATAGCCGCGGTCTGACTGGTGGATGCTGTACCTCCCTGACATATGAGCATGAAGCAGAGATGATCATAACAGTGGCTGATTATGATACAAGTCATCTAAGACAGCTGGAAATAGTGTTAACTCTAGTGGTTTCAGGATATTCATGAGTATTTGCCTAGATCATCATTATCAACCAGAACCGTTATCTTATTAAGGCTTTTTTCTATCAGACTTGCAATATTTTTTTTCAATAACGACGGCTTTGTTATGAATATTGCCAAGTAACTGTCTGATGAGATTTGAAAACTAAGAGTGTCTGATAAAAAATACATTGAGTTGTTTTAACTCTAAGATGACTTTATGGAAGAAATAAATAAGCTCAGTTTAAAAGTGGGGAATTAAGACCTGATGAAACGAAAGATTTAACTAAAGCGCAGTTTTAAAGTGGAGGCCTGATTTCTGTTTGGCGAGATAGGCTGTTATTAAAAGATAAGGCTTCATTTCACTCAGGCCCGATAGATTCCCTGTGGTGAAACATAGCAAAGCCCCAAATTTTTTTTAGGAGCTGCTCGTTATTTGGTTCTAGCTCTCATTTTGACTCGTCCTTGGCCCATCTGACATCTTCATGTGATCTGACTGCTTGTCCTCTTTAGTCTCACCCCCACAATGTTCAAGTTCCTCTCTCTCTCTCTCTCTCTAAGCCATATCTGTTTGGCGTGGCATAAATCAATCACTCTCTCCCCTCCAGGGGCACCCATAATTGGTCGAACCAGGTGTGCCTTCACTTTTTTTAGCTTTTTTTTTTTTTTTTGTCAAGTCACGTTACCTAATCCTCTGTCATTCTGTCAAGTGTTCCGGAAAAGTCTCCCCACTCCCGCTGTCAGCTTTTGTGGAATATTCAGTACTCTCATAAGCCTTGTTACATTCAACATACTATTTTGAGCATGCCATTCAGATATGTATTAGTCGCCAGTCTGGCGAGCCTGGTGTTTGTCAAACGGATGTAAATGACGCGGTAATGCTTTTTAGATTGGTAATGACTTGGACCTGGTCCCTGGGCTTACTCTCACCGTGACGTTTGGGTAAACCATAAGAAAATATTGAAGGCTCTCAGATGTGCCGCGAATACCCTCGCTGATTATGACATCCAATTACGGATGATGCCTGTTACCACGGCGTTGGACACTTTAATTATCCTCTCCTTCTCCCTTGTTGGGCGAGGGATCCCAAAGTGAAATGGAGATTGGCGTAGTGACACGGAATGCCAATGACTGTTTGCGGTTGGAGGGGAAAGAAACTCATAAACTGTGCAAGCGATGCCTGTCGACTGGTTTTTGGGCTTCAGAAACTTTTCCCTTCCCGTGGCTGTCATTTCTCAGTCGAGTGATTCCTTGTATCTCTTCCCTTTGTCCTACTGACACTCGGGAGATGTGTGTGTGTGTGTGTGTGTGTGTGTGTGTGTGTGCGCGTGTGTGTGTGCATGTGTGTGTGTGTGTGTGTGTGTGTGTGTGTGTGTGTGTGTGTTTGTGTGTGTGTGTCTGTGTGTGTGTGTTGTGTGTGTGTATTTGTGTGTGTGTGTGTGTATCTGTGTGTGTGTGTGTGTGTATCTGTGTGTGTGTGTCTGTGTGTGTGTCTGTGTGCGTGTGTGCACGCGCGTGTGTGTGGCGGAGTGTTACATTCTCGTCGTGGCAAAGGACGCTGACATCACTGACCTTGTCCAAATTGATGCTGCCAAACAATGACCAACACTGGCCTGTTTAGTCATGGGTCATATGTGATGACCAACACTGGCCTGTTTGAAATTGTGGAAACTTGATTCAGAACAGAAGACAAAAAAAAAAGACTGTGTGCTCAACACAAGGGTGGATGGGTTAGGGTCCATTGCCCGAGGTGTAAATTTGTTATTAGCAACCTTGCCACCTTTCTTTTCCATCAAACAACTGTTGCTCAGGGGAAAAGAGTTGTGGTTTTAACTCCAAACCATGTGCTTGTGTGTGTGTGTGTTTTTGTGAAGAGGGTGGGGCAATTTTTTACAAGGCTTTGCCCATTACAACTGACCAAAGCTTATTCTTTCCAGATTTGAGTTTATTTGACGTTGAGTTGTTAAGGCCAATTAGTTCAAATCTGTGCGACTGTGTGTGTGTGTGTGTGTGTGTGTGTGTGTGTGCGCGCGCGTGTGCACTTTCAAAAGAATTATGTCTCAAACAATCACTTGGACACTTTACAGTAATTTGATCTGCACATTTAATTTCAAGTCTCATTTCACGGTAAAGCAAACAGACACATCTGATAGGCCTCTGACAGCGCCAGGGTTCCGTTGCATCTTTTGAAAGTCGTCTTCGTTGTCCTCGTTCAGGTCCATCAGCTAAGCACCAATATTACTTGTCATCATGACAAGTCAAGTCAAAGACGCAAGATTGGTGTGTTGATCAAACGCTGTCATTCATTCTCGTTACTATACCACTCTGTATATTTCTTCATTTAACTCCCCTTAATTGTATCATAGAGTGGATTTGTAAATGAGCCATGAATTGCCTTTAGCTGCGCTTTGAAAAACATTTATTTCTACAGCGTCTGTTTCCCTCAGCATGTAAACAAGCTTTCCCCCTCTAAACCCATTACGTTCAATTATTTTGAGGATATTTGAGATGGTTTGTTTGTTTTGTTTTCGTTTTATTTTTGTCAGACAGTGGGGAGGGGTCTGTGTGCTTTCATCCGCTGCTTTTCCTTGCGATTTGTGTGATGCCATGGCAACATCAATCTGATGTGTAACAAATGAAAAACTAAGCTGTTGTCAAGTCAACCAGTACTGTTTTTTAGTTTGTTGTGTCTTTGTAGCCTGTCTTTGTTCTTTTTTCTTGCCATCTCGTTTGGCTTCGTTTCAGAGCAGTTTCACTTACAGCTCATTCAAACAGCTTCGGTCCTCCATTCCATGTCATATCCATGGTCTGCGCTTCTTGTCAGAGCATTGCACTCTTGAGTGTGCGCGCTGGGATGCTGATATACAGTGTGGCGTACCCGCAGACTTACAGGGCCCGACCAGGGACTGGTCCAGAGGATCGTGCGATGAGGTGACATGTGACATGAACCAGTAGCGGCCAGCAGCCTAGCCCCCTGAGGTGCACAGCAGGCGTGTGAACTGCACTGAGGCGCAGGCGGAGAGGGAAGCAGGGAGCGCTTGTTATGCAGTAGCGTGGCCGACTCAATGGGGGCATGGAGTTGGATGATCAGAGGGTCTGTGTGTGTGTGTGTGTGTGTGTATGTGTGACTGTGTGTGTGTGTGTGTGTGCCTATTTGATATTTGTTTGTTTATGTGTGTGCATATTGCTGTTTGCATGTTCCTCACATATACATGTCTACTGGTGAGTGTATAAATGCATATGTATATGTGTGTGTGTGTGTGTGTGTGTGCCTATTTGATATTTGTTTGTTTATGTGTGTGCATATTGCTGTTTGCATGTTCCTCACATATACATGTCTACTGGTGAGTGTATGAATGCATATGTATATGTGTGTGTGTGTGTGTGTGTGTGTGTGTGTGTGTTTGTGTATGTGTGTGTTTACTTCAAAAATGCATTTATGCAGCAAAAAGAAGGGGGGCTAGGGTGTGTTGCACAGAGCCTCCCTCTCATGTGATGTAAGCAATCTGCCTCCACCAACACTCCCGGCTGAACTCTGCACAAACCTGATGCAATGACTAATTCATCCTGTCTCTAAGCTGCCTTAGCCTCCCTGTGCCCTAGCTTTCCTGATAGCATTTACATGCATTTTGGCAAACTACACACTACACCAAAGGTCCTATGGCTTGATGTTTTGCTTTCATTTATTTTATTTTATTTCTCATTGAGTTTATTAGTGCTACAGGTAGCAGATGTGCTAACATCAGGTACAACCACACAAACACAAACAAACTTGAGTATTTTTACAAAACAAACAAGACAAAACATGAAAATAAAAGTGTTGCATACTTATCATTTCATTTACAATGTCATTATCTTGTTTAACCCTAGGATAGATGCTAAATGTATTGTTCATCTTCCATAAAAGCAATGTTATGACACAGTGAAACAGCTGCCTCCAACAGCTACAGTTACAGTTCAGTCTAGAATATTACTGTCCATGGATCAGACCACATTGATGATAGCTACAGTAAGTGTCATCTTCTCACTTTAAATCTCTGAACTGCATTCTTTGTTGTGCTCACTTACACTTATTGTATTTGCAACCTGAACAACAACTCTTTTTTTGTTATTTTCATCTCATAGGCTTCTCTCTTTGGGGGGAAAAAAACATTTGTCCACCTACAGTAGACGGGGAGCATTTTATCGTCAAGAAAAGAAGAAAAGGCCCTTGGCTCTCGTCAAATCACTCGAGAGCTTTAACGCGGTAAAAATGGCAGATGCTGTCAGTCTCGTAGACATAATTTAGCAAAGCACGGACGACTGACAGCACAGACTATTTTATGACTTTTTGTCAGAGGTTGAAGGCAGAGAGCCTGGGAAAGAAATGTCTTGAGTGGATGGCACAGAAATCAATGGTAAGTACTCCGGAAAAAAAAAGAGAAAGTTGGCCAGGATGGTGGTGGTGGTGGTGGCAGCGGGGTGGGCTGCGTTTTTATATGCGTTCCACATTTCCATTCAAATGGATGTTTCAACCTCTGCCGACCTTTACATGGATTATTATGTCTTCAAAGGAGCTCGCGTTGTCCTTCTCATTCGCTAGTAATGGCCATCCCCGCTGTGGAGGAGTGTGTGTGTGTGTGTGTGTGTGTGTGTGTGTGTGTGTGTGTGTGTGTGTGGGGGGTTAGGATATTAAATCTGTAAGTGCCTCAGACACCTCCGCTGTCCTCCTGCTGTAGGTGGACTTGTCCCTTTTTTGCTCGAGCTTTTCCACCCTGGTCTTGTTTCCTGGCCAGCCTGGCCAACTCCCACACACACACACACACACAAACACACTGACTGTAGTGAATGTGGCCGTTACTGTGATTACTGCTGCTCTCAAGGTTACGGCAGCACAAACCGACCCTGTGGCATTTGCTGTCCTCCCAAGTGAAAGTTTCATCCCCTCTCTCTTTCTCTCTTTCTCTCTGTCTCTACATTTCTCTCTCTTCATCATTGCTCACCACCTTCTCTCCATCCTTCCCTCTCTCCATCCTTCCCTCTCTCCATCCCTCCCTCAATCTCTCCCTCTGTGGCTTCATGCCTACGGCTGCTATGAGTAGCCTGAGGATGTCGCTCCCTCTTTCTTTTCTCCTTCTTCCCTTCTTCTGCTCTCTCTCTCTCTCTCTCTCTCTCTGTCTCTCTCTACCCAACATAACATAGTCCACCAATTACCATCTTCCATACGGGACTGACTGCCCTCTCCCCTCTGCACTCATTGCCACTGGCCACTGTGTTAATGTGTGTGTGTGTGTGTGTGTGTGTGTGCTGATTTGCATGCCTGTGTGTGTCTGTGCTCGTGTGCATGCCTGTCTCTCTGTGTGTGTGTATGTGTGAGTGTGTGCAGACATAATATGTAGTATTTGTGTATGTATGTGTCTCTGGTTCCCATCCCAGACGGCCAAATGAAGCCCTGGGCCACTGTGGTGTTCCACTACTGGTCACATCCAACCAAGCATGTCCGTCAGATGCTAATTCATGTTACTGAGTTTGTGAGTCATCGACAGGATTTTCTCCACAGACATACCTGCGGACACACTGAGCCTCACCCTATTGACCATCCCCTACGCATGAATTATTGTGTTGCCTTCGGTGGGATAGGTGGGGGGTTGGGGAGGACTGAGTGTTGGACACATTGTGTGTGTATTGACCAAAGTAAGAGATTAAAGCTGGCAATGAATACTTGTGGCGATTTGCATTCTCTAAACAAGATCAGAGAGCAGGCCTTGCCAAAAAAAAAAAAAAAAAAAAAAAAAATCGGCTGCGGAAAGTAATTAAATATGGCTTCCACATCAATCTCACAAACATGCCTTCTGCCAAGAGGGTCTGGGTGGTGAATTAAATCTGTGTGCGTGTGTGTAAGTGTGTGTGTGTTGGTGGGTGGGGAGGTCAACAGTTTTGTTTCGGAAACCTTTTCTCATTTGTCTCCAAAAGCAAAACCAAGGAGTTGTTTTCAGCTGACATGAAAATTTCAAGTGCACTGTGATCATCATTCGAGCTGAGAGCACTACATCTGTTACTGGACAGTGGGGGCTTTCACCACTGGTTTAAATCCTACCAACATTGAGGAAGAGGAGTTTTTGTGGGACACAACGGTGAAGATTTGACTGGATGATGACTCACAATTGAGCGATGATTTGTATTCCAACAGTGCAAACGTCAGAAGCAAGCGGAACCCCACAGGAGACAATAGGCAAAGCGTGTAAAAAGGAAAAATAGATTATAATGTGTGGCTCAGAGGCATCATATTTCCACTATTCTCTCATTTTTTACTCGGTTATAGTCTCCATATTGCACATATATTAACTCAGAACTCAAAACTGGAGTTCTTAATGAGGCAGAACTTGAGGATCAAGACCACAGGAAAAAACGTTAAAAAATTTATTAAACTTTTGTATATTTTATATTTTTGTATTTTTTGTTTCATTATTGTTCTACCGTATGCCGTGTCTCTCCTTAAGCGAGCTTTGAGAAATTTAATAAGCATGCTCAAACAACAGAGGAAACAAGGACGATGGTGTTTTCTCTTGGGGCGAGGTGTGAGTGAGTCACACTGCCGGAGAGAGGCGTTCGTGCCACCCTCTGCGCAACTCCGAGCGCGAAAATCGCTGCATTTGTTTGTGATGCGCATCTCTCTTGATCGGTTGTTTCATTAGTGCATATCTGAGCGCCCCTGACAGTCTTCAAAAGAAGGGGCCGTTGCTGATGTTGTGTCGCACATGGAGTGATGTGTGAAGTGTGAACACAGCACACACACAACATACACATACATACACACACACACACACACACACACAAACACACACACACACACACACACACCCACACACAACACACACACACACACACACACACACACAGGGGCAGAGCTGGCCATTGCAGAGCACCGCTTCCTTTTGGAAAGTGGGCATGGTGATGCTGATGAATGCGATCATTCCGTGTCACCCCGGGTTAATTAAAAACCCTCCCCACCTGAATGATGATGGATCAGACAGGAATGGGCGTGACTTGCTGACTGGCACCACAGCACCAACCCTCCCTCCCAACCACCCCACTCCCCAACTCAATCACCCCCCCCCCCAACCGCCACTCATTCTAATGAGAATGAATCCTTGTGAGGGCTCCATTTCCCCCCATATATTCCCCACCCACGCGGCCATGTTGGTAATTTATCCTTCCATTCATTGGCTACAGGTCACCCAGCACGCCTCCGATGTGTTGACTCCCAGTTCAACACCCCTGTTGGACAGTAATGAATGACTGTGGAGATTCGCAGCCATGTCATAATGCCTTGATGGATGGCTGAGCACCTCCCAAAAAAACTTCTTTGAGAACCTTTGGTGGTGGTGTGATGTGATCACCTAAGTCTACCTTGGTGTCCCCACACCCACCCAAAATGGCAGTACTGTAAAGTGGTGCATGCCCACCTGTCATTTGTGTTTTTTTTTTATTTGCGGTTGTGTTTTGCACGTCAGGGCCACCGTAGGTGGATGCCCACCTGTCGTTTGTAATTTCAGGCTGAAATATGGCTGGAGCACAGTCTACGGAGAAAAAACCCCCCAGAAGACCAAAACAAAACAAAGCACTTGAAATGTGCCCAATTATCAGCTAGTCCTCTTCTCCTCCTCCCTTCTCTCTCTCTCTCCCACTCTTTCGCTCTCTCCATCTTTCTGTGCACATTGAGGCTATGGACGGAATGTGAAACAAGTGTAGGTTGCACCACTAGAATGAATGAGTCGCGCGCCTAACCTCTCCTTTTGACCTAGCAATGACGAGAGCAGCAATCATAAATATGGCAAAACCATGTGTGATAACATTGCTAGTTCCACAGACAGATTTATACTTAAGGCCCAATTGACTTCAAAGTCGTCGTCTCATCTTTGTTGACTATGAAGGCCGGTGACCTCATATGCCCTGAAAGGCACACTGGCGAACTCTCAGAATTTAATTTCATCTTATCAATGCCTCCTCTTTTTGAAATCTCCTCGATCAAAGCGCCAGGTATTATTCCGTCGATGCTTGTGTCTATTGACAGCCAGTAGTTAATCTGAGCGCATAGTTTACTGTGAGACTGTGATAATCACAGCAGGGGTGCCGACCTGCTGAAACATCCACCAACACGCCCCCCCCCCCATCATCTGATACCCCCAAACAGCCAACAGCCGACCCGCTGTGTATCACTCAGGAAGGCAAACACTTGAATCAGAGGACACTGTCAGTGGACGATGTTGACTCGGAGATGACAGCGGTGAGAGTTGACTGAAGGTGTCTGAGTTTGAGGAGATAAGTCCTTGTCCTTCAACGAAAAGTGCACTGACAGCCAGCCACTTTAAACCCCCTCACCCACAACACCTATCCACTCCCTCCAGAACAACAGTTACTGCAACGTGGACAAGAGTCTTTCTTTTCGCTGGATTCTTCATATTTCATACCAATAAAACAAAAGAGACAATATGGCATCCATTGTTTTTGTATCTCGGAGATTTTTATCGGAAACAAAACGTTGTGGAGGTGGGTGACACGATGACGATATTGCAAGAGGTGCTTAACGTGACCAAGGTTGTCATTGTGAGTGCACTCGGAGCCTCATCGGTCGGTAATCATTGTTCATTTTTTGGCGGAAATACAACAGGCCTTATCAAACCGCAGGATCTGAATGGGATGGCAGTGTACGGGAGATAATTATCATGACCGTCTCCGCAGAAATCATCGAAATCCCTCGGAGAGACAACGTGTGTGTCGTGCCAAAATCATTGTCAGCTATTTTTATCCTATCGTGTGCGTATCTGGCTGTCGCTGATTTGAATTCATTTGAAGGGTAATTACCTCATGTGCAGAGTAGAACAGGGTGGAAACAAGCAGCTCAAACTATCTCTCTCTGTCTTTCTCTTTCTCTTAATTTTAGCATTTCTACATATTTCTGTCTTCCCTCTCACATTGTTTCTACCACTCCATCCCCCCCACCCCCCCAACACACACACACACAAAAACACACACACGCACACACACGCACCACTTCCTGGTTTCACACTCTGTCCAATTGAGAGATAATTGAGTTCGGACAAAAAGAATGACACTGACCCATACACTAGCTGCCCCTCTCTCTCTCCTTCCTTGCTCTCAAATTCTGATTCTCTCTCTCTCTCTCTCTCTCTCTCTCTTCCGCTCTCTTTCCCTTTCATGGTAAGATTCAAATGACTGAACTCACCACACGCCCAGACCAAAGTAACAGGGTGGCCCTCCGACAGAGAGTTCTGGAGCAGAGAGGGCCCATAATTAGACTGCTCGCTGTAACTGTGGCAGATCGCATTAAAGCCTGCTGCTTTGCAGAAGAACACGGACCAAGACTACCAACACCATTCACCTGCTAGGTCCAATTGGGGTGGTTTTGGTTAATGAGAGCCGTGTTTCTATATGAGCTGTTTTTCTGCCACTCAGCTACGTGCACATGTAATTAGTTCGAGATTTCAGGTCTAGTTTTCTATGTTCTCTCACCCTCTCACTCTCTTTCTCTCTCTCCCACTCTTTCTCTGTCTTCCTGTTTTTCTCAATCAGTCTTTTTTTCCCCCTCCCGTTCACTCCTTGGCTGTGTTTATGCCTTGGGTCTTGGCTGTTTGATATTTTTCTTCTAAAGGTTTTCTCTATGTGATGAATAAGGTATGAGACACAAAGTACATCGGCAGTCTAATAATCTGATACAAAGTGGATACTTTTGAGAAGAGGCAATTAAAGGGCTCCTTTTCACTCTTCCTTCACACACACACGGCAGGAGAGAAGAGAAAGAATTTTACTTTGACGCCCTCCAAAGAACATTTTTGAAGGTATTTGAAAAATTCCATTAGGCCTGAAATCCCTCCAGCGCCACATGCACCTCACAAACTTCCTTAATGACCGCACCTGTGTATTCCATGATCGTGCACCCACCACACACACAGTCAACCTGGACTGAGGCCTCACAACCTTGTTTTGTGTCAAAAGTGACCCCCGTGTTTTGTGTCAAAAGACGTCAATTTCCTGTAAAGCAACACATTAAAGATGTATGTAGATTACGTAAAGATGTGAGGTGTGAACCAAGAGAGATAAAAATAACTCAAGCTGTTTACCATGTGTACGCACATACGGGAGAGGGCGCATCTTATAATCTCCATGCCAAAGCTCACATACTGCAGACGGTAAGACAGTGCCAGGCCTAAGGGTCTTTGTAGGAACTGTATAATTAAGCAGGTACATGCTCAAGCGCTGCTTGTTAAAGCTAATGTTCACACGGGAAAACGGGAGTGCTGACACGTCATCCAGTTGTGCGCTGTCAACACCCCTCATCCGACGCCGAGCAACTTGGGAAGTCCTCCATGAATAATTGATGCGCCGCCGTATATTAATTTCCACAGCTGTGGTAAAATGGGGGACAACGCCACTTGGCTTTGGAAGTGCTGGACTTGTTTGAGGTGTCCTCAAGCAACATTGTTGGCAACAGGGAAGGACATGGTGGGGATTAGCAGTTGTGTGCATGTGTTTGTGTATGTGTATGTGTCTGTGTGTGTGTGTATGTGTCTGTGTGTCTGTGTGTGTGTGTGTGTGTGTGTGTGTGTGTGTGTGTGTGTGTGTGTGTGCATGTGTGTCTGTGTGTGTGTGTCTGTGTGTGTGTGTGTCTGTGTGTGTGTTGTGGGCAGACGAGGGGGATTATTTTGGGAAACGGAAGCAGGATGTCGGTGTTGCGGCCGTAACAACGTGCTTGAGAGTTCAGTGTCCGATAGCCCCCGGGCGTGTTCTCTCCACAGTCGCCTCATTAACGGTCAGGCAGCGAATCACGCTGCATTTTACAGGAGTCTTCATTTCCCCATTAGGAGCTGGACTTTAGTGAGCGGCATGATGGGGACACGCGGGGTTAACACGCACGGCCCAGCCGGAGAGGTGCTCACTCCGAGAGAGCTGAGCACGTCGGAGGGCCCAGCGCAACGCTGATCTCTCATCTCCATTAGGATTTGACTTGTTTTCCATCATACAACCCTATCTCCCTCACTCTCTCTCACTTTATCTCTCTCTCTCTCTCTCTCTCTATCTGTCTCTCTCTCCCTCTCTCTTTCTGTCTCTCTCTCTCTCTCGTTGCCACAATTTGTAAATGAAAGCCCTCTCTCTATTGTGTGTAATTATGTGAGTATGTGTGTGTTGTGTGAGAGAGAGAGAGAAAGAAAGAGAGAGAAAACGCGGCGGTGGCACAGGAGCCCGGGCACGTGAATTTGCAAGATTAAATTATCATAGTTTTCACGCGGACGCCATCCCACGTTTCCTAACCCATCGCTCTCAGTGCTTTTCTTTATTTATGACAGCAGGCTACTGTACACCCTGCTCACTGACACGCGGCCTTGGACGAGCCCACCTGATGGGAGTTAGCCAGGTCCTTTTTCTATTCACATGCATATTTTACACACATATCTCAGGATTCTTGGAACGGCCCTAACATTCTCAAATAGATGAACGTTCATACACCACCTCATTTCCATGCAGAGCAAACACATCAATACTCATATCTCAGCAATGCACGAGCATGCTCAACACCCATGTTTTGATGTCTTACAGATCAGTTTTATCAATCAGAATCAATATAGGAGCTTTTTTCCCCCACGTAGACTGGTTCACGCTCCAAAATTGTCTTTTTTTAAGGCCTGTGCTGTTCGCAAACACGCCAGAGGCAACTTAACGGTTGGACATGGTGTCATTGTTTGAGGTTACCCTGCTTAATATGCCAGTCATCCTATTTCACATCGAGCGCTCTTCTCCCCAAATGGCGCCCTATTCATTTGGATTTTGCATTTCAATTGCCACGCTAAACGTGATTAGCGCTCATATTTAGCTTTGAAATGTTTACCATTTCAAAGACTGGGCGTGATCTACCGCTGCCACATCCAAACGACAAACAAAGGGGACGCTGGCTCGGTGTTGACTTTTCAGAGCGAACGCTATGCATTCTCCCCACGCCGTCAGCGATTTTGTTGTTCCGTGGTCAAACGCTGCGGGAATTCGGTTGTGCACTCTGGGCAAAATGTCACAGTGAAGTCTGTGGACTGTCAGTGATGCATCAGTCACAGTGAAGTCTGTGGACTGTCAGTGAAGCATCAGTCGTAGTGAAGTCTGTGGACTGTCAGTGATGCATCGGTCGTAGTGAAGTCTGTGGACTGTCAGTGATGCATCAGTCATAGTGAAGTCTGTGGACTGTCAGTGATGGATCAGTCACAGTGAAGTCTGGGGACTGTCCAGGGGCGGAGCTTGAGGGGTGCGGGTGCGGCCGCCCTCGCCCTGGACCGCCCAGGGGCCCGGTGCGGGCCCTCCCCCACCTCGGGTAAGGTGGGACAGGCCTCTCTCGGGCACAAGGCGGAGGGGCTAAGATCATGCAAGCGGTTTCTTTTTTTTTCAATCATTTTCATCAGAGTGGGACGTATTAGGCTTAAAGGTTGCCCCAGTCAGCACGAGTTATGACTCACGGTTGCTGAAAAGTTTTGAAATATACTTTGATGATTTAGTAGGTGTAAAATATTGAATAAAATGTTCTGCTGTATGACTGGCTTTATTTTTAACTCATATTGAACTTTACGACGTGCAAATTTACAAAATTGGATCAACGATATTGTCTCCTACAGACGTCAATGAGAGAACACTTACACTTAGCCTACATGATTTTAGTTTCGATTTTCTAATTGGAGTAAGTCTTTGTGACAACACGTCATGATATATTTGATAATGTTTGATCGTTGTTTTGGTATGAAGCATCTTTTACGTAGCCTAATGAATGCGCTCTAGAAAGTGAAAGTAGCCTAACCTAGGCCTATGCCTCTGTGTCTGAGCTGTCTGTGCACGTCCATGGTTGATTCACGTTCCTCAAATGGCGAACACATCAATCCCATGGTATTTTTGCCCTAAAATGCATGAAACATGCAAGTTCAAAATCCCGCCGGTAGCCATGTTACATCTCCGTTTCATATTTGCCTAGGCTACTAGCCTACAATAAATTGAACGAACTCAACTGACAACAGGTATCTACTGATTCGGTCATTGAGACTATGAATACAGTAGCCTACAACAAACTTTCTGTCAGTACAGTAGTCTAATTGCATAATGTCTTGACAATAGTTTTTCTTACCGGCTTGCTGTTTAAACTGACTGCGCCGCTCTGAACTTTCCTGCCAGGTTTATGACGTAAACCGCATCTCGGCTCTGGCATTGCCTAAACTCATCGTGTGGGAAATCAGATTATCTGTCAATATTGGGCTTTGGAAGTAAGGGATATTTGCTCAGTAATAGTAGGCTACATTTTGTAACATTTATAGAGAAAGCGAGGGGAAGTTAAATTAGAAATTAGAATCGTTGGAAATTGAAAACACATACAAAAAAATATTGGTCTTTTGAAAGAGATTCGGGCTTGAGCCCCCTAACTACCCCATCACTCCGCCAATGCAACCACCCAGCAGTAACTTCTGCATTCAGTGAGATTTGCACCGCCCTAATTTTATTTTTTGACTCTTCCCGTCATCGTTGCAACCTCTGGAGCCTCATTCTCCAAGTTAAATATCATTAAAACCACCATAGAGAATGAGAGAGCAAAGAAAATAGACATACACAGAGCATCGTGGACGAGTTTTATGGAGCTAAAGGCTTCGTCATTATGCCCCTTCAAATAGTGCTGCGTATTATTGTTGTTGTTTTATTATTAGGGGTCATGTAGCCTAATGTTTTAGTTGTTGTTCTCTTTGGTTACACTTCATGTAGCCTACGTTCGATGGACTTCAGAATTACATAGTTGCTCTCCGTGGCTGTAAACATGTAAGACCCGCTGTTGCGGCATGTGTAGCCTATGTTGTAAAATTATGTTATGATGAGTTTAATAAAGGGCCCGGTCATGTGCCCCGCCCCCGGCCCGGCTCTGACTTGTTCCGCCACTGGGACTGTCAGTGATGCATCAGTCTTGCTGAGCTGCATTGTTCACTGATAGGTTTGCAAAAGTTTACGTCTTGATCACCGATCAACCTGTGTTATTGTTTATATTGTGGATATTGTTCATTGTTTAAGATATGCGTTATTGTTACTTGTATTATCAGTAATTAAATTGAATACTTAAATGGAAATAGGACCAATATGAAACTGACAACACAAGAACTTCCTCTAGCTGTCTATTTTAGAGTCTTCCCACCCTATCTCGCTTTATCTATGTGTCTCTATCTATTTCAGCCCTGATCTCATCTCTCTCTCTCCCTCTCTCTCTCTCTCTCTCTCTCTCTCTCTAATATAATTGAATTCAGAGCCAGGTCCAGGAGCTGCAGGTGTTCCCTTTTCATCTTCTGTCGGCCAGAAGAAAATGTGAATCTATGAATCGGCAGTCACGCTAATGTTTATCTTAAGGATGAATAATGACACCCCCCCCCCTCTACCCCCCTTAGTCCCGTCCCAGACTAGATTGCCTATGACACAGGAGTGAGACCAATTTCTAATTCAACAATTCGGTAAAAGCATGACAATTCAGGTATTACCACGTAATCCCTCATCTTCCAGCTTCGGGGTATTTGTTTTCCCCTCCTGTGGCTACATCAAATGGGGCTCCTTTGAGCCATTGTTGTGCATGTTGTCCAAGCGGGATGGTGCCTTATTGGTTCTCTTTCTACAAAGCTTTTATTAAGTGACTGTAAGGGGCGGTGAATGTGTGTGTGTGTGTGTGTGTGTGTTTGTGTGTGTGTGTGTGGGGGGAGGGGCACATATCTGTCACATTAGAGAAAGAGTCACACGAATAAAACACAACAAAGCACAAAGAACATTCTATTGCAACATCATTAATTAGACACCATCATTAAAGGGACACCAGGCAAGCCTGATGCTTTTCTCTGAAACTCCCTCAGCTGGTCTGAAGCTCTTTTCCTTTTCTTTGCGTCTTCCGTCAAGGGTTTTCGCTGCTTCTTCGCCGGTCGGCGGGTAGGATACACCGAACTTGCAAGTGGGATATTCTTCCTACAGGCAGTAGGGGCGGGCGAGAGAGCCTTCATTCGCCCTGTAATGAGTCATTTAACCATATATCGACTTACGAAGATGATTAATTAACACAAAAACGTTGCCTGGTGCACGAACACCCTGCCTTTAATCAACCATTTCAGATGACATTTCCAACATATATGGGATGATGCGGGAGTGGTGGAAAGTGCCATATGTATGTATGTATTCATGTGACAATGCCAGTAACCTTGGGCACTTGAGAGTTTTCCTTAATTCACAGTGGAACCAACACTTTCAGTCTGGGGTGACCCTTCTGAGATTCAAACATACTTGTGAATGACAAGTGGGCTGGCTCTTCTGTAGAGTCCTTCGGATTACACTAAAGGCAGAGACATTCCCTGTGTTTGGTCCACAGAAGGACCAAAGTCAAAAGTCAGACTTCTACCCAGCCAGTGCTTCTCATGGCCCTGACTACAATGATCGGCTTAAGTCTAAAGCTAAGTTAATGACTGAGCAAAATTGATTTGCAAATTTAACACCATGGGCAAGGCCTTATGTACAAACACTGAAGAGTCCCCCCACGCCAAGCAATAGTTATTATTAGGGTTCGGTATCGTTTAGGTTTTATCCGATACCGGTGCTAAATCGATACTTTTAAAACGGTGCCGATGCCGAAACGGTGCCTGAACCGGTACTTTGTTTTTTAATTAAAATGGTCTAAAGCATGAATTGCTTTTTTTTATTGATAAGAAAAATTTTAACATGAAATTGAACTGTTATATTCAATTTACTATTAATATCTCATTGCTCCTACGCATAATACATTTAAATGTTAAAACAACTTGCCATGGATGCACACACAATGGTAAGCTCTGCTTTCAAGTTTACCCAGTGTAGGCGGTTTGCCATAAGGTATGTTAAAACCGCTTGCCATAGAACTTCCAGGTCATGGAAAACGGCATTTGCAAGCAAGCTAATCTAGCAGGGACTCTACTTTCCAGTTAATTCAGTGTGTTCCCAAATGCTTCAAGAAATTTCATGTCTTCCCCCATAACACGCAACAGTTTTGAACATATTAGGCTACATTATGTAGGTGTTGAAGTGTTTAGATTCCCAGCGCTTGTAGTAGGCATGTTAACAGCAACTATGGCTATGCGCTAACACTAGTCAGCTGAGTTTAATTAGCGATAACGTACGGAGATGGTTCCGTAGCCTCTTTGACAGCTCAGTGACATCAGGTATGTAACCTATTTATGTTTTTGCCAGCTAACTTTTAACATGATCTTCATATTCATTGTGATGCTAAATGGACCTCATTTACATGAAAGATTAATATCATGCCATTGTGTTGTTTAGAACACACCGTGAAATAAAGTTTTCACCTTACAACTTTGCTGATAACATTTCAAATAAATTCCAGTTAGCGCATTAGCAAGGATATTGTGTAAAGTATACTGTTGATGTTGTTTCATAGCCTTTTGCTTGTGTGTAGTTAGGCCCACTGCTAGATTTTGACAGGAGCCTGTGATATCTTTAAAGCAGGGGTGGGCAAACTGTGGCCCACCAAGCACTTTCATCTGGCCCGCCGATCATTTCATTTGGTTATCAGGCTGCTCGCTATTTTTTTCCTGCGATAGAGACGACGTTAGCTTTACTGCAAACTGCTTTTCACTCTCCTTAGAGAATGTTTACAATGTCAATATCAAAACATCATGTTAAATAGAGATAACATCATGTTAAACTAAGTTAACTGTTAGTTATCCTTTGCAGCAGATCTAACGTGAACATTATGCGTTCAATTGGGAACGCGTCTGCACTCATGTGCGGCCCGCCAGCCA
Source organism: Alosa alosa (assembly GCF_017589495.1). Taxonomy (NCBI): domain Eukaryota; kingdom Metazoa; phylum Chordata; class Actinopteri; order Clupeiformes; family Clupeidae; genus Alosa; species Alosa alosa. The sequence goes on along the minus strand of NC_063195.1, from coordinate 24,108,008 downwards.
ATTTTCAAAACCCAATGTGACCCTTGAGCCAAAAAGTTTGCCCACCCCTGCTTTAAAGTAAGCTACTTGGGCTCACGCAAGCTGTAAAACCACTCGCCTATGTGGTGCACCCCTCTGTTTATACATCCAGCCAGTGTTTATGTTAGCTAACTGTATCTGGATGTGTTGCTATCAGAGCAAGACGTTAGAGATGGCGCACAACATGCAGTGATGCCTCGTGTAAATAAATAAAAAACACGATTTAAGCACCGAAATGAGGCACCGAAATCCACGTTGTTATTCGATGCAGTTACTACCGTTTGCGTCGGCACCGGTGCCATATTAGAACCGTGTTTTGGTGCCCAACCCTAGTTATTATGGTTATTATGCATGAAACACTTTACTTGCTGACAGACATTGTGCCTTTCCTGCCATTTAACCATTTTAGGTGTTCGGATCTGTGGGACCCATTTTCATTCTTCGCTAAAATAAATATTATGCTCTTTATTATTTATTCAAACTCAGACTCATTGGCCTTGGCTCATTTTCTGTGAGGAACATAAAAATAACTTATTTTCAATGATTGCACATGGGGTAAATGGCAAATATGAACCATACATGATGTCCATACATGATGTGAACCATACATTGTTAATTGAGCTAAAGTAAACATCTGATAAGTATTTTTACATAAATTGGTATGGCTGTATTGATTTAAAAGCCTAAGAATGTGGCTGTAAGAAAAATATAAACCTTACAAGGGTTAAGTTAGGGCCCTCAGAGTTTGAGTAGTCACAGACGGTAAATATAAACACATGGGTAAGTAACATTCTGCTTGGCAACAAAATGGCTATATCCATTCAGTAGCAGTACAGAGGTAACAGCCACTATGGTGAAATTGTGGTAAATTTATCCAATTTGAGTACAGATATATGTACTTCACATAAATACCTGTCCAGTGGCGGAACAAGTCAGAGCCGGGGCGGGGCACATGACCGGGCCCTTTATTAAACTCATCATAACATAATGTTACATAGGCTACACATGCCCGCAACAGCGGGTCTTACAAGCGGCAGCGCCACGGAGAGCAACTATGTCATTTTGAAGTCCATCAAACGTACATGAAGTGTAACCAAGAGAACAACAAAAACATTAGGCTACATGACCCCTAATAATAAAACAACAATAATGTCGCAGCACTATTTGAAGGGCATCTGACGAGCCTTGCGCTCCAGCGAACTCGTCCACGATGCTCTGTGTAGGCCTATGTCCATTTTTCTTTGCTCTCTCATTCTCTATGGACAACATGGCAAGTCCACTCAGTCTCTCCTGTCCCACTGTGCTCCTCAAGTGGTTTTTAATGGTCTTTAACTTGGAGAATGAGCTCAGAGGTTGCAACGGTGACGGGAAGAGTCAAAAATAAAATTAGGGCGATTACAAATCTCACTGAATGCAGAAGTTACTGCTGGGTGGTTGCATTGGCCGGGCGAGGGGGGTGGCCGGTGGCTCAAGCCCCAAATCTCTTTTAAAAGCCCTGAATCTTTTTTTGTATGTGTTTTCAATTTCCAATGATTTTTAATTTAACTTCCCCTCGGTTTCTCTATAAATCTTACAAAATGTAGCCTAGGCCTACTATTACTGAGCAAATATCCCTTACTTTCAAAGCCCAATATTGACAGATAATCTGATTTCCCACCACGATGAGTTTAGGCAATGCCAGAGCGAGATGTAGCGGTTTACGTCATAAACCTGGCAGGAAAGTTCAGAGCAAGCGCAGTCAGTTTAAACAACAAGCCGGTAAGAAAAACTATTGTCAAGACATTAGGCAATTAGGCTACTGTACCCCGGAATACAAAAATAAACTTCAGAAAGACAGAAAGTTTGTTGTACTGTATTCTGTAGTCTGTATTCTGTAGTCTCAATGAGCGAATCATTATACCTGTTATCAGTTGAGTTTGTTCAATTCATTTGTTGTAGGCTAGTAGCCTAGGCAAATATAAAACGTACTGGCGGGATTTTGAACTTGCATGTTTCATGCATTTTAGGGCAAAAAATACCATGGGATTGATGTGTTCTCCATTTGAGGAACGTAATCAATTATTGGGGCGATGCACAGAAGATAGGCCTAGGTTAGGCTACTTTCACTTTCTAGAGCGCATTCATTATGCTACATAAAATATGCTTCATACCAAAACAACGATCAAACATTATCAAATGTATTGTAACGTCGGCGCAAAAGACAGTGCTAGCGTTCTCCCGCACAGGGCATCCTGGGATACGAGAGCGAACATTTGGGGGGTTTATGTCTGTATTTCTCCTTAGTTTTGAGTGTAATGTTAGCGTCTTTATTGTAACATGTTTCCCTTTTAGTTCTCCCTCGTGTGTGATCCTTTTTGTATGGGGGGCTGCGTCCTCCCCTGTTAGTGTAGTGTGTGTGTGTCTTCTTGACCTGCCCTGTGTGCATTGTGATCTGTGTCTGTGTCCCTGCCCTCGTTCTCATTAATAAAGCTTGCTCTGAACAACTCTTGGCGTCCTGAAACCTTCAAACGTTACAGTATCATGACGTGTTGTCACAAAGACTTACTCCAATTATAAAATCGAAACCAAAATCATGTAAGTGTTCCCTCATTGACGCCTGTAGGAGACAATATCGTTGATCCAATTTTGTAAATTTGCACGTCGTAAAGTTTAATATGAGAGTTAAAATAAAGCCAGTCATACAGCAGAACATTTTATTCAACATTTTACACCTACTAAATCATCAAAGTAAATTTCAAAACTTTTCAGCTACCGTGAGTCATAACTCTTCCTGACTGGGGCAACCTATAAGCCTAATATGTCCCACTCTGATGAAAATGATTGAAAAGAAACCGTTTGCATGATCTTAGCTCCTCCGGCCTTGTGCCGTGGGAGAGGCCCGTCCCACCTTACCCGGAGGTGGGGGAGGGGCGCCCTCGCACCGGGCCCCTGTGGGTCCCGGGCTGGGGGCGTGCCGCACCTCTCGCACCCCCTCAAGCTCCGCCCCTGTACCTGTCACCTTCATTCAGGCATTCCACTGAGGTGAGTAATTTCAGCTCCCTTTGAAAAAGGCCCACTTGTGTGTGTTTTAAGCAAAATACCACTCTCGATTCAAAAGGAAAAAAGCCCGCTGTGAATTTTATAAAATAAAAGCAAGCAAAATGAAAAAGAACACAGGCTGCCTCTGCTCTGCCATTGCTCTGAGTGAGTGGCACAAGTCTGCTTCTTTGTCAGGACAGGAGTAGAAAGTGTGGCCACCAAGGCCCCCAGGGCACCTGTTATAAATAACCTTGGGCTCAAGTTGACAGACTGTAACTCAGTCTTTATTAGTGAAAAGGAGGCATAAATCACGGCCACGGGAATGATTAGCTTTGCATAGACTGTGCCTGACAGAACTGCAGGAGAGGGGGGTGGGTGGGGGTTGAGTGTGTGTGTGGGTAGGGTGGGCGGATGGGGTGAGAGTGGGGGGATGGGGGCGTGAGGTAGCAATATTCTGCTCGCCAGTAAATTAAATATTATCCCCTGCCCACCCTCTCCTCGGGTGAAACATTGTCTGGCCTGTGCTGATTGGCCAGATGGATCTGATCAAGAAGACCCGAGGGCACAGGGCCTATATGCTCACGGCCGTCTCATCACACGGACGGGAGACGCGCTCACTCAGACACCTGCTCAGATCAATAGCAGGTGGAGGGCAGGACTGGAGGTATCCAATGGTGACAGCAGTGAGATGTACATGGCTGGCTCCCAGCTGGATAAAGCAATGTGTTAAATTTAATGTTTTTTTTGTTTTTTTTAAGGTAACTGGTTGCAAACAATTATTACTTTATCAACATCCAGATATATCCATTAAGTAAGTATTGAGTTTACTAGTAATTACATGTATCTTGATGTAGTTATCTGGATGTAGACAAAGCAATTGTTATTTCACAGTGTGAAACAGGGACTGGTGCAGCAACACGTAACACGTATTAATAGATAGATTAATAGATTAATAAAATCTGAGTCACACTCAATATGTCCTTGTAATCTCTCTATTACTGGAAAAGAGCACTGCGTTGAGACACTGGGGATGATTTATGCATGGCATGCATGGTGCCGTTTTTTTTTTTTTTTTTTGTGTCCCAGTTAGTATATTGCTGATCCATTTAATTAGTTCATTTCAATAAGGGCAATGCAATAAACATAGCCATGGGGAAAAAAAATCTTGAAATAAACATAAAGATACAGTGAACATTTAGACAGATACAAAATGCATCGATTTACAAAAATGAATATAAAGATATACACACATGGTTATGATGTACATTCCTAACTCCATGCTTTTACATAAACCAATCCACTTCATGTCAGTCCTATTACCACCTCAGTAAAGAGTTTATTTTTCCGACAGTAGTAGTTTATCCTGGAATTTAGCAGCTAGTCAAGTGATTTATGGACCTTTTTGAAGTGGATCCTTATCTGTCAAGGGCATGATGTAACTTCATGAGAGCGCATCTCTAGTCCAGCTTGGATGGCTAGTCTTTGACCTAACTCAGCTGCAATGATGGCTGCAAAATAACATGTTTTGATGCTGCAAGAGTCAGAAAATCAAAGGCCTCATTAGAATCAACCACCACACACACACACATACTGTATTGGTCTCTTCCCTCCATTTTTTTTTTAAAATTCATTTGACGTTTTCTGTCAGAGCTGCATTCAGATAGTGTCCCCCTCTGTGTGGCTGACATGTCTCCTCTCAATTTTAACAGGGTTCTGACACACATGTAATCTAACACGGAGGCTACGCCAGGCATATAACTGATGCGTTCTGTTCGCGGAGCATATGCTGCAACAATTAGACTCCACTATAATCAATGGATCGGGCTACACACCAGATGCGTACATTCCTAAAAAAAAAAAAATAATAAAAAAAATAGACCAGTCTTCTTTCATTTTTTAATACACCGCCAACGGAACATTTCAATTGCACACCTGATGTAGCCCACCTGTAACAATTAGCTGACCTGAGATTTTATCAACCTCATATGATATCTTATCTTGAGAGAGAGAGGGGTTAGTATCAATGGGCGTCAAACAAAATATGGTTGATGGTTGGTAGTGGAGGAAGAGCTCTAGTGTTTGTGTGTGTGTGTGTGTGTGTGTGTGTGTTGTTTGTGTGTTTAGATAGATAGATAGATACTTTATTGATCCCCAGGGGAAATTTAAGGTGTTTGGTGTTATTGTTGTATGTTGAGGACCCCCTTGAAAACGAGATGTTACATCTCAAGGGGTTATGCTCCAATAAATACATTGTAATTGAAATGGTTAAATATGGTCATCTTAATCAACATGTAACTTTTGGGCAATGGTAGTATCAATGGGCAAAATATGGTTAACTATGGTAATCTTAATCAACATGTAACTTTTGCCAGAAGCTCTAAATGCATAATCCACCATGCAGTATATTTCATGTGCTTGTTATAGCACTGTAATATATGTGTAATTACACAGTGTTAAACCTTCATGCTCTGTCTCTAAAAAGTCCCCACCCAGCCATCCAGGTCAGTGAAATGCAGCCATCTTGTGCCTGTGGGAAAATAATGACTACCACTCCCAGCTAAGGAATGAGGAGGGAGATTCATTCAGGGGCATGTTGAGTTTGTACTTTCCATAGATATGCAGATGAGAGTGCCTGCCCCGTGTGCGTCCATATGCCTACACTAATGAGGTTGGTAAAGACTCAGCGGCTCTATTGAAAAGTCCAGCTGTTTTCATAAATGGTTCACCTTCTTTCCACATTCTAATAAGTCTGGGTTAATATGCTGATACTCACTTCTATACTGGAGTTTCTCAGTCTCTCACTCTCCACCGAGTCCGAGTCACTCCCTCGGTCAGAAGACGTTGTGCGGTTGGGACGGTCATGTGTGTTCTGTTCAAGGCCATCTCCAGGTCATGGTGAGTCATGTTTTATTTATTCTTTCCATTTCTGTACTTCTTCTCAGAAGTTTTAGCAGGAGGATCTAGTCTAGTCCTCCTCTAATGCCCCTGGCCAAAGAGTCTCTTCAATCTTCTCTTTTAAAATGTAATGATGTGCTTTAGTTTATTTATTTATTTTTTTAATGGACTATACCATTTGATGTTACTCTCCTCCAACGTGACCTTACCAGATCCCTCTTACACAGTCAAACACACACACATACAAACACACACACACACACATCCTGATATTTACAATGTATGGTGGTGCAATCTGCCTTCACTGTCAAGCCAAAAGAACAGGACCTAATTAAAAAAGAAACTTGCTCTGTGCTGAACTTCAACAACTTCTGTAATTTTACAAAACAATGCCAAATTATAACAATTTCCTTTCAGAATGATGCAGCCTTGCAGCAGAGTAAGGCGTCGTTTTATAATCTCTGAAGTCAAGACACAGTGTTTTTCTCAGGGGATGGTAAAATGTCCTTGATGGGAAGGGTCCATTTTGCTGAAGTAATACCTGTTCTGCTGGAATGGCACAGCAGCAGGGATGGATTACTGCACGGGCCTACTGGTCCCAGGCCCAGGGGCCCAAGGGGTCAGGGGGCCCTGAAGCCCAAGCCTTTGCATGGAATCATTGCCTCAATATCAACACATCAGGATGTAGGCTATCAATCTGATTGAATTAAAGTATTGGCCATTCCCAAAATGCACCAGAATACAGGAAATCACATCAAACCAATTAAAATGTTTCTGGGGGAGGGGGATTAATTCTTCAATTATCTCCAAATTCCTCTCATTGTAAAGTTTATGAAAGTCAGATAAACTCAACTGTTCGTACCCTGAGGTAGGTCACAATGCATAGGCCCATGTGTTTTTAACAAATTGCCATGTTTTATTGAAGGCTTTGTCCTATTTTGTTTTTTTCTCAGTGCAGAGTGCCATCATTTCTTTCTTTGTTTTGACCTCTGCTTACACCTGATTCAAAAGAGCACCTGTTTGAGGTGAATACCTGTTAGCATTCTTTCCTTTTGAAAACTCAACTGTTGTTCTGGGTGACCCTGGAAATGAAAAGGAAATAAATAAATAATAAAACAGCACAGCATTGCTAAGATATATTCAACATACTAACAAGGTTGTGGATTGTGTTTTTGCATGGTTTTTATACTGTATGCCTGTTAGGCAATTAGCATTAGCAATTAGCTCATTAGGTTTAGACACCGACTCCTCACTGCTGCTTTCAGGCAACACCAGACCTATTTGCATCCTCAGCACAGTCTACCTCTCCATGACGTGGCTCTTTTATGACACCGATCCCAGATCAATGTTATCTGTTAAATGAATATTATTAACCACAAGGATCTTGATTAGCTTATAGTGTGCTTTAGCATAATTACTAAAGCTTTCTGTCGCTGTCTGGGATCTTGAATGGCTAAATGAAGGTCAGAGACAAAAAAAGATGGAAAGATATAGAAAGATGGTAAGTGAAAGACAGGGTTGGAGGGAAGGAGGGAGGGAGGGAAAGTGAGAGAATGAGTGAGATATATAAAGAAAATCAGAACCATTTGGATAGTCGCCAGACACCTTACTCAGCATTTTCATATGCCTATGTAATGCATTCTCCATTCTGCTGTCTCCTCGGCCCTGTAATTGAAGTAAGCCCTGAGCTTCAGTGAATCCGGTCAGAGCCCCTCGACTCTGTCTTGTAATGTGGAGTATTGATAGAATCCAACGTCTAACGCCGCATCATTTGGAGCAAAAAAATCCATATTTTATTATTAAGCCACCTGGGTTCCCTCTTGCGGTCTGCCAATATCGTTAAGTGTGCCGCTGCCACTCTGGGAGCCCACCCAGATAGAGTCGACGCACCATAAATCAGTTGAGGCACGCATCATGGATAGCCTTTTAGGCACTTATTTTCCCCTTCATGAAATCAGTACTGTGGGGCATCTCTCCTCCCTCAACACACACATGCACACACACACACACACACACACCAAACTCTCAGTATGCCATGTTGAATTTGGCAGTGTTATTGAATGGGGAAAGTGAACGCACACCGATAGTTGATATCTTCTTGAGGTGCTGGTCACAGGATACATAATTTGATGAACAATTGATGATGCAAACAACGTTTCAGCCTGTGGCCTTTCTCAAGTCTTTCTCAAGGTAAAACTTGATTTCAGAAGGGCCACAGTCCGAAACGTTGTTTGCATTAAACTTGGCATATGAGCTGCGAGAGTGTGCGGTCTCCCTCTGATCATCAGAGTTTGGCAGTGTTGTCATGGTTATAACAAACCTCACAGGGTGTGTTGTGACTGAAAATGCACAGAGACAACCCATTTCAAGATCATTTCATGAACTTGTTGTGAACTATGCAAGCTGAGGCCTGTGATCGTCTCTGCAGGTATATCTGCAATGGCCGCCCTTTATGTTGCTGAAGAAGCAATTCTGCTAACACTTTAGCCATTTACTCTAAGGGTTTGACCTTTTCACAAACATGTCATAGCGCATGACCTATCAGATAATTAGTCATTAGAGTGATCAATGCCCAATCACAAGTGAATGTCATATTACCATTATCGGTGACCACCATGACAGTTCTCAGGCCACAAGGGTGTCTGAAGTGTTGAACTGATATGTTGCTGTTGTTAATGAAGATCAACATTGGGTGTAGCTGAACTGACAGCTCTTTTCCTTGCTTTGCATAACCACAAAGAATGAAATGGTTCTCTAACGCCTTCAGACAGGCACAATAGTTACACTGTCTTAAGCCAGCTGGCATCCAAACGCGTGCGCTGCCACATGCTCCGCTATTGACATTTGATTTTTTTTTTATAGATCTGAATCGTAACTGACATGCCGGTGATAGTTAACATTGGACACTAAGTAGGCCTCTAATGACAAGTAGAGTTTGCATGGCAGAAAAAAAATAGTTCAGGATGCTGTTTAATTAGAAGAACTATTATCTTTATCCTTTTATGTACTTATACTCTTGGTCACCATCACTTGTAAGTCCTCTTGCTGTACACCTAGGGCTCAGTGCTGTTGTAGTCATGCCGGTGGTGCTTGTTTGACTACAGAGTCCTTTTAGGCAAGTCCCTCCACTCGATGGCCATATTGCAACGCACTTTGGGCACTTATTTCAGACAGAACAGCTCTTGCGCAAGACTTCACGACACCAACCTTGCTCCAGCGGCGAGATCACAACACATGATTGGAACGAGATGATTCACATGTCAACGTTTTGCCGCGGAATGGGCTGGGATATGTGTAGACATCTGCCATATTGGCGTTACAAACTAACCCTATGCAATTGTATGGAAGATTGTTTTGAGTGCTGTGTCACCTCATTAGAAAGTCTCTCCTATAAATACACAGGAATGGGTTCAATGCACAGGAATAGATTGAAAGTATAATATCTATCTCTATGACAGTTTTACTAATGATGTCCTCATTGTGTGAGAGAGAAATGTTCAGCCAGCGACCCACGCATCAGTGCAACAAGAGCAACTTCTCTCTACTGTACATTGCAGTCAAAGGGATTTTCTTTTTTGTTTCCTTTATATATTTATATATTTTTGTCACAGACATTCAAAGTTGACCTTGAGACTGCTCTCTATGCATTGAAAAGCAAAAGTTGACCGAAGTTGACCTTAAAGACAAAAAAGAAAGTCGCCATCCATACATGTTTTCCAGCTATAGAACTCATTCTAAAAAAAAATAAAAAAATAGATGATGATACCAACAGCATTTGCGCTCTTTCTGCAATTCTATTGCCGAAGCTTTATGGATTAGCAACTTCTCCCCCTATCACCCCCACCCACTACTCAAACCCAAAGATGTAACAACATTACTCTGACAACAATTGTATTGACATTTCTCAGTGTGGTATACGATAAAGTGATTTAAAAGCAGTCCTGTAAGCAGGTTTCATTCGGTGGGGTTTATTGGCTGGAAAAGGCACATACAGCATGTTGTTGGGCACTGTATTAGAAAGTGAGACAAAAAAGCGCTGATTCAGGGGGAGTTTTTTTTCCACTAAATTGGACCAAAAAATACAACAAGAACCTTGAGTCCACTCTTCAAGAGGAGACAACTCTCTCTCTCTGTGTGTGTGTGTGTGTGTGTGTGTGTGATTTCCTGAAGGGCACTGTGAGTGACCCGCCGCTGTAGCCATTCCAAAGGAAGTTGTTGTGTGCTGTACTTTTGAGTCTGGGGAGAACCGTGTGAATAGATTGTGTCTAGTGGTTTGATCAGAAGTCAGAGGCCAGCGGTGAGGGTCGAAGAGTGTCTTTGTACATAATGCCAAATGGGCACTAATGGTCACATCCCTCACTCTCTCTCTCTCTCCTTGCTTTCTGTTCGTCTCTGTCTCTCACTTTCTCCCAGTCCTCCACTTTCGTGGATTAAAAGCTTCCTCAAAGAGCTATTAAGAGTCCCATCAACCATATACTCATTTATTCATATCAATCAGTATCCTGCTCTCTCTTGATGCTCATTTGTTCAAATCCCTCACACACACACACACACACACACACAACACACACTATCTACATAAACCATCTTGCTCTGTTGTGTCTCAATGCCACCGATCCAGGCTGTGGTTATTTACTGTGTCCTCATCTGGGGTGCACCAGGCAGCGCACTTGAAGTGTACTGCCACGAGGGCATACAACCCTCCCTCGGCTCCTGAAAACTAATCACTATGTCACACCTCTCTCTCCCCGGGGGCTTCCCTCCTGCAGTGAGTGTGTGTGTGTGTGTGTGTGTGTGTGTGTGTGTGTGTGTGAGTGTGTGTGTGTGTGTGTGTGTGTGAGTGTGTGTGTGTGTGTGTGTGTGTATGTGTGTGTGAGTGTGTGTGTGTGTGTGTGTGTGTCTGTGTGTGTGTGTGTGCGTGCGTGCGCGCGTGTGTGTGTGTGTGCAGCAAATCTTAAAGTGTGTCATTGTCTTCCGAGGATTTCTTTCTCTTTTTTGACTGTACAGAGTGAAAATTCCTTTGAGTCTGACCGCTATCTCTTCAAAGCAAAATCCTTTTCTCATTCTGGAGAAATGGACCTAGTCTCCTTTTTCAGGTTTTGTTTGAATTTGTTTACACAAGGGTGCATGTGAGCAGTCCAAAAGTCCAATGCAGCCAATCACAGTCACACATCATGGGATGTGTGAGATTACCAGTCAATTGTTGTCAATATTACGTAATATAATTATACAAAATATAGGCTACAACCAGAGTCAGAGTGTGCAACATTTTCTTTTTAATTACAAGTTTATCACCATTAATCGTGTTTTGGTGCACATTGCTCTCTGTCTGTACACATTCTCAATGTTACTTTCAAAGGGAGAAGAAAATGACCTCCATCTCCCAAGCTGGCCTGTCCTACTTAGCCTAGTCTCCAGCTGCCCACCTCTGGCCTGAGTCTTACAGGAGGCTAAAGGGCTGTGAAGTGAACGTGACCCCCCATGGCCCCCTGCTGTGTGACGTCTGATAGCTGCCAACTCTGGGCCGGCTTTGGCCCGAACCCTCGCTCACCACGCATTGCGCGGTCGGCACACGTCCTCAGCTGCTGGTGGGCTGGGCTAAGCGTACCATATGGCTTGTTGTTTGTGCGCGCGGTGAGAATAAATGTTGATCCATTTATCATGGAGGAGACAGGCCGAATGGGGAGGATAAATGGACTTGACCCTCCCTTTCTTATCGCTATCCGTCTGCCACTTGAGTTGATTGCCGACTATCTCCACGAGAGCACAGACTTTGAGGGGGCGAGCTAATTGAAATAAGCTGAAGCAGTTGGATTTTCGAGTGAACATCTGGCTCTGTTTGAAGGAACAATGTGTTGGGGCAAATGAGACATGTTTGATATTGCACAATTGTGTTTGTAAAGAGGTATACATGGCAGGGATAACAGGTCTCACTCACCAGCCAACCTGAAGGGGGATAGAAGTCAAAACAGTTAGGAAAAAGTCACATTTTTTGAGATTTAAAGTCAATTGACTAAAAAAAAAGTACACATTTTGAGATTCCAAATCAGCAACATTCTAGCAACCAGCAGCATCACTTCCTTTGTGGCATTAGACTTAGGACACTCATCACTACTCGATTCAGCACAACTTTTATTCTCATTTATTTTAAATGACCTACATTGCATATTTTATGAGCACTTGATGAGCAACTATTTTAGTAAAGCTTTACCAGAGACTAATTATCTGTTTATAGTGATGTACAGAAGAACCTAAACTTTCAAACATCAACATAAATGTATGTTAACCTCCTTAATTATTCAGTAATCAGACTTTATTGATGTTTGATAGTGTGTTTTCCGAACTTTCAAGAAAAAAAAAAGTTTCAATAAGAGATGCCGTTTTATAAAGTTTTTATTTCATTCTTTTCTTTTCTAATGTGAATTTCACAAAATGTCCTGAAAATTGAATGCCAGAGAAGAGAAATACCAGTGACCTTTGAAGTAATTGCAGTAATGTCAGAGGTTGGGGGCAGCTGGCTTCGGGCTTGGACTGAAAGGACCAATCAGATGCCGTTGGAATGCAATGACCCGTATATCCCTTGGCAACGTTCAAAACACCACAGCTGAGTCCCTGGTATGAGCAGGTTAATGTGATTTCACGTCCAAATAGAATATTGCCATGCCAACAATGGCACGATAATGAACCGATTCTGATATTGCAAAGCTGCATGCACCATTGTCCTCTACCAAAGAGCATTAGTCATAGAGACAGAGTGCTGTTCCAAGCTTTGAAGTTTTGGGGGCATGGAAAATGTTTCTTATTGTTCTTCATCCCTTATCATCTTACTTGCTTTGTATCTTTCTTTTCTTTCTTCTTAAAAATAAACATTACAGCCTGGACCTCTTAGCTGAGCATTCCCCAAGTGTGTGTCTTAATATATACTTCATACAAAAGTGTTTGCCAAAAACAACACAAAATATAACATAGTCAAAGGAAAGAGGATGTATAATTTGATAAGATGGTGTTATTTCACAAGACAGACTTCAAAGCTGGATGAAGCCCAGTGAGAATTTCCCAATGTACAGTAGTATTATGTTTGGCCTTTTCATGTTTTTTCTGTTTTTCCATCTAGTTTCTTATGTTGTGTGGTATCCGCATAGAAATTCATTGATGTCCCAACCCCATTACCGACAATTAAACTGGTTGCTCAGCCCATGACAAAACGTTGGACATTGTTGGTGAAAGCACTTATTTTCACATTACCGATTCTAACGTTCTGTCAATCTATCCTGGCAAACCTGCTAAATTGCCCCTAAAACATCTGCAGAAGGAACAACACAATTATGAAAGCCATCTGGCAAAATAACTGGATAGAAATGGCCATGATTAACACTAGCGTAAACAGATGGCAAAGTGTTAGATTGCTGTTCTACAAGCACATAATGGAAGCTACCTTTAGTCTAATTAGAGTGGCCAGGTTTATTACATTGTGAAGCTCGAGTTCATATTGAAAGACAGACATTGCTAATTGCACCACAGTCAAAAGCTTACACAAGCTTTTCTTCACAGATGCAATTGACCAATAGGAAGTTGGGTGGGATGACAATAGCACTGAACAAATCTCATAATCATAATCACAATATGAACCAACACCCGATCGCCAAAGCTTCAAATTATCGTGCACAGTTAATTTTGTCACATTTCTGACTTTTATATTAATTTCATCCTCCTTGACTATGCCACTTCTGGTAGGTGGATGTGCGTAGTGCGTGAGGGGCACAAACATTCTGATTGGTGAGCTTTACAGTCTGTGGGGTGTGTGTGTGGGGTGTGCTTCTTGTGCACCAGGCGTGCTCACCAATCAGGGATGGCCCAAATTAACGACATTTTTAATATTGATATTGAACTGAATCAATTCATTGACATTCAAAAATAATATCGGAAATCGCAATATATGTCAGAAAAATCGCAATTAGATATTTTCCCGAAATCGTGCAGTCCTAGGTGGACAAAGTGAAGAGAAGAGGAAAGACACCCTGTCATGTACTTAGGGGAGTTGGTGGCTTGCAGATGAAACCACGATGGAATGGATATTCAATAGCTTCTTAGCAGTGCGGTTCAAAGAGGCATATAGCCCCGGCTGTGCCAATTGCGATGATCGGATAAGCTGTCACGTTTAAATGTCACCGGCTCGCTTTAAAGCCGTCACCCAATACAGTTACACGAGGGAGAGGCAGACGGCAGAGGCAGTGACGAGCCAAACCAATTATTAATGAGGAGCTCGAGATAGCCTCGGAGTCCATTTCTACAAAGAGCGGCCCATCATGTTAAACGAGATTGACAGGTTTCAGATGCCTCGCTCGCACTGGTGTTCCAAGCTTGTTAGATCTTGCTGGAAATTATACAACGATAAATCAGTGCTATCGCTGGCTTGGATGCGGATCATTTTTGGGTTCATGTTGTCCACATACAGTACCATCCATGCGTGTCTGAGCTGAGTGTACCACCATATGTGAAAGTTTCCCAGCTGTCAGATGGCCGGGGGATCGGGTGGATTGGGGGGGCAGACGTTGCCTTATATAGAGGCAGTATAAACTCCCCACTGTATAACTGACTGGTGAAGGGAGGGTACTAGGGACACACTAGTGTCCTCTCAATCCTCCACTGAAAACAAGTTGTGTCTTTCACTCTCTCTCTCTCTCTCTCTCTCTCTCTCCACCACCATCACCACACCCCCCGTCCCTGAGAACATAATCAGGGAGCGCTGACGAGTAATTGCATCCGGCAGGACCCGGCGTCGTCGAGCGATTCCAGCCAGACATCTGTTCATCCTGACCGAGCGAGCGGCCGAGGGCCCGGACACAAATCAACCCCACAATGCACCCCCGCTCCGCCCCTCAACGCCACTCAAACCCCTTCTCCACCCACCCTACCAACCCCCCCATCCCCCTACACACACACACAAAGACACACACACACACACACACATACACACACACACACACACACACACATACACACACAAACACACACACACACAAAGACACACACACACACACACACACACACACACGTTCATCCATCCCCTCACCCTCTGCTTCTCTCCCTCCTCCGGGTTGTTTCTCGGCCGAGGTGCGTCTGCCAGGAGGTGGATGTGCGTCGAGGAAAATACGGGCGCTGGCACCGAGCGGCTTTTTTGGGCTGTCAGCGCCGAGGCGGGGGGGGGAGGCATACGGACGCCTCCGAGACATCATCCATTTTAATCAGGCCTGGAAACGCCGCGATGGAGCCCTCGCGCTTCCCATCCTCCTGCCTCTGCATCTGCGGCGACGGTTCGCCGTGGCGCCTGAGGACACCAACCGCTAAGGTAGACCTGAATGGTACACACACAAACACAGACACACACACACACCCCCACACACACACACAGACACACACACACAAGCACAGACAGACACACACACACACACATACACACACACACACACACTCACACACACAAACACTGACAGACAGACACACACACATACACACACACACACACACACACACACACAAGCACAGACAGACAGACACACACACATACACACACACACACAAGCACAGTCAGACAGACACACACACACACACACACACACACACACACACACACACACACACACACACACTGACACACACACACAGACACACACACACACACACACACACACACACACACACACACAATAATTCGAGTCTCGAAAGAACAGTGGATTAACTATAACATAGAAGGATTAACCTGTATAGATATAAGGTAACTTGTTACAAAAAGGACAGACAGATCATATCTGACATGAACAAGCCCTCGTCATCTTGGTCTTTAGCCAGGGACATCAGTCAGAACATCTCAGGGTTGTGTCGAAGCCTCTCTAAAACCCCTCGAAAAAAAACAGCACTCGGCACAGTAGCAGGGCGTATGGGCAAACGAGAATCTGCTATCTCTGCATCGCTTGCTCACAATCACTGTGGCGTGCATCCATACACCTTCCACCACACCCACCCACACACACACACACACACACACACACACACTCACACACACACACACACACGCTTGAGTGACAGCTGAGGGGAGCATGCTGACGAGGACAGGGGCCGTGTGTGTCGTCTTCAAAGCCCCTCTCCCCATGTATAGTTGATGAGCATCCTGGCAGGCAATAGCTGTACCCGCCACACTTTCGCTCCTCTCAAATGACTGTCACTTGGCAGTGATCAAATCACGGAGAGGTGCAAGGGGGAAGAGGAGAAGCCAGAGAAAACAAGCCTGTTTTGGTTTCGGCTTGTCTATTTGCCTGTTTGTTGCAAAAAGACGACAAATGAATGCTTATTAAATTATGTGTGTGTGTGTGTGTGTGTGGGAGAGAGGAGGAGTGGGAGTGGGGGGCTACAAATGATGATTCTGGGGCCTGACAGCGCATCCATCGGCGGCAGAGGCGACATTTCGCCTCGACACGCATATTTCACCGCGGTCGAGGGATCCTCTTCATTAGCGCGACTGGAATAATTAAATAAGCAAACTAATTCATCAGTTATTTGCTAAGATGAATGCCTCTTCACTGCCAGGGCTGATGCACTCTTGAAGGTTATTTATGTGCTGTGCTGAACCATGTGCTGGGCCCTTCCTTTTAGACAGATGCAGCCTCTTTAAACCTGTCATTGTCCCACAGCCAGTGTTACATCCAAAAGCCACATCACACACACACACACACACACACACACAGAATACACACACAGAATACACACATACAGAAATGAAAAAGGCAAAGCACTCCAAGGGAGTCCTTGTTTTATTCATTCATTTTTTTTATGAATCGGCGTTCTAAAACTGCCATTTGCTGTGAAGCTATAGTTTGTGTGTGAAAGTGTTTATTTGCTAGCATGTCTAATTAATCGACGCTCGGGCCCCAATTGGAGAGTCTCTCAGCGTTCATGCCTCAGATTCCATTCCCTCCAAGGACAAGCATTGATTCATTTCCCGACTTAATTATTCATTAAAAAATAAGTGAAATGAAGTTAGCTGGGGCAAGCGTGCCGTGCGACGAGTGTCATCCCACTCCCTTCCTGCTTTCCACAAAGATGGGACACAAAGCAACGCTGCGAGATGATTCATTTCTCTCAAGGCGTCGCCCTGGGTAGGGACTCTTTTCATTTTCAGGAACGTCCAGCAAGGAGCGGAGAAAAGGAGAGAAAGAGAGAGAGAGAAAGTGAGAGTGAAAGAAAGAGGTAAAGAAGAGAGAGAGAGAAAGTGAGAGTGTGAAAGAAAGAGTCAAAGAAGAGAGTGAGAGAAAGTGAGAGTGTGAAAGAAAGAGTCAAAGAAGAGAGTGAGAGAAAGGGAGACAAGAGGAAGGGGGGGGAATCAAAGGCTCGTCTTGCATTCCGCCATCAATTATTAACGGATGCATAAACCATCATGTCTGAGATCAAAAAGGCGTCTGCAATGTTGTTCAGGCCAGGAATAGGGCCGTTTCATCTCCAAAAACGAGAATGCAACAGGAATCGAAGGGACCACTGGTTCGCAGCCTCACACGAGGCGTCGGCAGGCCAATCCTTGAAATCGTGTACTCCAAAGGGCACGTCAGCTGGCAGCTACATTAATAGCGTAAGCAAAAAACTTATGTTCCCTTAACAAGCTCTCACTTATCACAAGCAAGTTTGGAAGACTGAATTCATGTACCGTCGTCCTTTGTTATTACCTTAATTGAGAGCCGTGGTTGTAAACATCAACTCGGTTAAGCCTCAGCATGTATGTGGGTGTGTGTTTGTGTGTGTGTGTGTGTGTTTATATTCCCAGCACATGGTTAACATTGAATCTATCTTGAATCTGAACTTGCATTAGACGCACACACACACACAAACACATTCTGATTCAGATAGCCCTGCCTTATTATAATCCATTTCGCATAGCCCACAGCACAAGTCCTGAGGCTAGCCCACTGATTAGCACTCGACTGCTGTGTTAGTTGGGCTGAATCTGTAAGTATACTGCTGCGATGATACCCCAGAGGAAAGGCTAATTACTTATGGTTGTCGCAGTATGCCAGATTGCCAAGCCCATTTTTACGACAAGTGACTCATCTGGTGTGCTACTGATTAGTCCCCACAAACAGGACCCGTGTGTGTCTGTGCCCACAGACAGTTATTGTACTCAGTGTGTGTGTGTGTGTGTGTGTGTGTGTTTGTTTGTGTGTGTGTGTGTGTGTGTGTGTCTGAGGGATAGAGAGAGAGAGAGAGAGAGAGAGAGAGAGAGAGAGCCCCACAGACACAGTTCACAGCTATAGTATTCAGTGTGTGTGTGTGTATGTGTGCATGTGTGTGTGTGAGAGAGAGATAGATAGAGAGAGAGAGAGATAGAGAGAGAGAGAGAGTCTGTGCCTACACACACAGTTTATTCTGAGAATGACAGGAGATGTTGTTGCATTTTCCGTTTGACGTGTTTTTCATGAAGATTAAAAAGGGCTGTGTGTGTGTGTGTGTGTGTGTGTGTGTGTGTGTGTGTGTGTGTGTGTGTGTGTGTGTGAAAGAGAGAGAGAGAGAGACTTGTTTTGAGATGTCTGGATTTTGTGTTGGGTGTTGATTTAAATGACTAAAATTAGATTTATTAAATCCTTTTCAGAAAAAGTTTAATCACATTGAGGTTACAGTTTTTCTTGAAGCGGAATGGATGTGACTTTAATTAATAATACCTGGAGGATGTCATTTTGTGTGTGTGTGTGTGTGTGTGTGTGTGTGTGTGTGTGTGTGTGTGTGTGTGTGTTTGCCTTGAAGTAGTGGAAATGTATTTAATCTTAATATATTGTTCCAAGTGATACATAATATACATAGTGGTAGGTACTATAAGTAGAAGTAAGCACTATGAGAGAGAGAGAGAGTATTGAAGGAGAGAGGGAGGAATGAGAAGCAGAGAGGAGGTAGAGAGAGAGGGAGAGGATTGAAAGAGAGAGGGATGAATGAGATAGAGAGAAGGAGAGAGTATTAAAGGAGGGAGGAATGATAGGCATGAGAGGGAGAGTATTGAAGGAGAGAGGGAGGAATGAGAGAGGGAGAGTATTGAAGGAGAGAAGGAGGAATAAGATAGAGAGAGGGAGAGTATTGAAAGAGAGAGGGAGGAATGATAGGCATGAGAGAAAGAGAGCAGAGGAGAGAGGGAGGAATGATAGGCATGAGAGAGAGGGAGAGGATGGTTACAGAACAGCTGGCTCTATATAATTCAGCCTCCTAAATGAGCCTCACAGAGTCCCAGCTGTGTAAGGGAGGGCTGGCTCAGCCACGCAGGTGGGAGCTAATGGAGGCACGCTGAGATCAAGGAGCTCTGCCATCACATCGACTGGGTCAAGCCACGGAGTGGGCCGAAAGGAAAGGACGTCCTTCAGGAGCCGGCTCTGCATACGAGCGCCCAGGGCTCCCATTGAGGCTTATGCGCTTTATACGGCATGCCTGTACATGTAAATGTGTCTTGTTGAGGCTTACATCCTTTACACAGTATGCTTATACAGTATATGTGTGTGTCTGACTGAGGTTTGACTTCTTAAAGAATAGGAGCCCATTTTATGCTGTCCACGATTCTGGCAAAGGGTTGTTGATATCTGAGCTCAAATCAGAATCAAATTACACGCCTCTCTTCTGTGCGGACGAAGCAATGACTTGATTGGCTGGAGCGGCCTATGGCTCAGCTCGAGCTATTTTGTTTCCCGTTCACTGAGAGGATATGAACTCAGAGTTGTCACTCCGTAGCTGGGGTCCTCTGATGTTAAGAGCTGAGATTCTGGGTTGTGTTGGACTGGCTGAGGCCAATACTGTATAATGAGAAGGACGAATAACACACACACACACACCCTCCTGACACCTTCACCACACCCATAAACGCATATATCCCCCTCACACACACACACAAACACACACACACACACACTCCCCCCCCCTCTCTCTCTCTCACACACACACACACACACGCACACACATACACTCGCACACACATGTACACAACTCTATTGCCCAACTCCCCAACCGACTGTCATATATCTGCCATCTATATGGATCACTAACGCCTCCAAACAAATCATCTGCTTCATCCATTAAGGGCGGCACCTGACACATCGATATGCAGGCAAAAGAAGAGCCGTCCACGCCTACTTTGTATGCTGGTCTAGCTTTACACCTGCACCATCCTGCTCAAAGCCCTTATTGTCTATTTGACTTTGTCCTTGTTTAAAACACTTTTTTTTTTTTTTTAGTTTATTTTTTGGGCTTTTTAGGAGAGTGGAGAGTGAGAGGAAATGACTGGGAGAGAGCAGGGTTGGAATCCGGAAATGACCACGGGGCGGGAATTGAACCCGGGTCGCCGGTGTGCGGTGCAGGTGCTCCAGGCAGTTGCGCCACAGCTGGGTCCCTTGTTTAACACTTGGTGTGACCACACTTAACATTTATCATAAAGTTGATCCTTTACTAATGACTTAAAGGAGAGTTATGAGTGTATAGTATATTGTAAACACAGACTTGGTGTGACCACACATAACATTTATCATAAAGTTGATCCTTTACTAATGACTTAAAGGAGAGTTATGAGTGTATAGTATATTGTAAACACAGACTTGGTGTGACCACACATAACATTTATCATAAAGTTGATCCTTTACTAATGACTTAAAGGAGAGTTATGAGTTTATAGTATATTGTAAACACAGACTTTGGGGGTATACTACGAATCTCGATTAGTGGGTTAGCGAGGTATGTTGCGCTCAAAGCCAGGCTATGCTGTGACACGAAAGTGGATCTGTTTTAGTGTCGCTATATCACCATGGTATCTTATGCTGTCAACCAAACCTGGTCGGAGGAGGTTATGCGGTTATAGCTCAAATCGTAATCTACCGCACACTGACCAATCAATTGTCTTAAAAACGAAGTTATCTCACGTGTAGGATTCTGTCATATATCTTACAGGTGGAGCTCCACCTCTACTAACATTTTGGATCTTGAATCTTGGGCTATGAGACATACGTTCACGCTCGGTATCATGTTTCAACACACTTTAGGTCAATATCACACCGGAATTCTCCTTTAAAGGAGAGTTATGAGTTTATTGTAAACACAGACTTGGTGTGACCACACATAACATTTATCATAAAGTTGATCCTTTAACGTGGAGATGCCATATGTGCTGCAGAGTGATCCCCCCTGCCATTAGATCCCAGCGTGCAACTCAAGATGTTGTGGGAATGCAACATGCTGCGCAGCAGATCCGTCCTGCTGACCCAACACATCCTACACATGCGCTATGGGAGACTCCACAGACTCGTGCCCATGGAAAATAAACACTTCGGAGCAGAAACTGATGGTGTGTCTGAAAACTCTGTCCCCCCCTTCCACTCCCCCCTCCTCTCCTCTTCTTCTCTCTTTCCCTTCCTTTCTTCACCCTCAGCCCTGTCCTGTGCTCTCTCTCTCTCTCCCTTCTCTCTCTCTCTCTCTCTGTCTTTCCCCCTCCCTCTCTCTTTTTCTATTCAATTCTTTTTCTCCCTGTCTCCTCCTGTCTCCCTCTGTCTCCCTCTGTCTCCCTCTGTCTCCCTCTGTCTCCCTCTCTGTCTCCTCTCTCTCTCTGTCTCTCTCTCCCTCTCTCTCTCTGTCTCTCTCTCTCTCTCTCTCTCTGTCTCCCTCCTCTCTCTCTCTGTCTCCCTCTGTCTCTGTCTCTCCTCTCTCTCTCTCTCTCTCTCTCTCTCTCTGTCTCCCCTCTCTCTCTCTCTCTCTCTCTCCCTCTCTCTCTCTCTCTCTCTCTCTGTCTCTCTCTCTTTCTATCTCTCTATTCCTCCCTTTCCCTTTCTTTTCTTTCCCCTCTCTCACAGGAGCCTATTAACTGAAGATCGCACGTGTGTGTGTGTGTGTGTCGTGTGTGTGTGTGTGTGTGTGTGTGTGTGTGTATCTGTGTGGGGGCTTTTGTGGCTGTGGTGCCGAGTCAGCATGGGGATCCTCCATCTCCCAGCTCAATTGAGACCTCACACACATGTGGCCGCACTCCTCAAGGGTAAGTGAGGGGCGTGCCCTCATCCTCCTCCTCCAGCTCCGCTACACACACACACACACACACACACACACACACACACACACACACACACACACACACACACACACACTAATGGCGCTCTGTGATAGCTGACCAAATGTTCTCTGCTACAGACTCCGAGAGAAGAATGCTGGTTACTAAGAGGAGATAGAGAGGCTGCTGACCCGTTTCGGTTCCAGGGCCCTTGGCAAAAAAACAATAACAACAAAAAATCACCGGGAAAGCACTTGAAAGTTGAATTTCCTTTCGCTTTAGGTCTCCAACACACACACACACACACACACACACACACACACACTCCTCCTCTACCTCTGCCTCTCTTCTTGCCATTCACTTTGATGGAGGGAAAGAGGAAGAGATCCCCGATGGGACAAGCGGACGTGGTGGTGGCGGTGGAGTGACCGCCACTGACTCCACTCCGACGCGAGGGGAATACTGTAACACGCTCCCAATCACATCTCCCTCCCAGCAGGAATAGATCTATAAAAAGATCTCAGCTCTAGTAGCCAGGTGGAGAGCGATGCCTCGGAGCTGCGTTTAAGTGGCGCTAGGTCTTGACCAGGTTTTTAACTCTCCTCGAGTATTGCCCATTTTTCATCCTCCCAGTAAAAGTCTCCTAATGGAGTGCTTTGACACTGACAAGCGGCGGAAGCAAAACCTTCAGACGCCTAATGGAGTCTCTGCCATCTTTTTTAACCGTCTCCCACCATCGAGGGTCATACCACTTCAGGGGCACAGAGAAGCACGTTGTGTTAAACGATGTCCTCAATAAATGTAACAAGTGATCAGCCTTGAAGAGAGACCTTTTGGTTGCTGATTGAGTCTATCATTCTCCGTGCTCTAAGGAAATGCTTTTAAGTGTTTTGTGAGTTGACCTTCACAAATAGTGTGTATTTTGTGTGCATTCATAAATACACACTATTGTACATTCATACTAATAGCGGGTATAGCATGGCTTTGTGTCTTTTCATAGCCGTTGAGAAAAGATAACTTCAAAGACAGATTCACCACTTAGAAATTACTTTCATGATGAATTATCAGGCTAAATCTCAGTGTGGAAGGCATGCAGTCTATACCTCAGGCCTGTCTGGATTGGAGCTATCAAATATAGCTCTGGTACTTGGGTTCTTTTCAATTTCAATTGAATCAGAGTATCAATTTGTTTTTGTTTATTATGGGTTTTTTTTTTACTTGCCCTTGAAACACTGTTTGGAATAAACCTTGACTTGGACCCTCTGAAGTTAATTAACATCCTCTGAGTAACAGAGCTGGAGAAGCCAGAGTAGACCTCGCTCGGTGTAATAACCTAGAGGGCTCTCACCATGTTTTCCATTAAGAGTGACATTGAAGTTACCTCATTGTACGCACACCACCTTTTCTGAGGACCATTGAGGTGTACAAAGCTATAGAATTCCAGCGGAACACTCGTTCCCTGCCGTGACCGTTAACTAGGGTCTGTCTCAAACCCTCAAACATACACACACACAGGTACACACACAGACACACACACACACACACACACACACACACACACACACACACACACACACACAGACACACACACACACACACACACACACAGACACACGCACACACACATTAACTTGAGGTCTCTAAACAGAAAGTCTAAAGGCCCATTCACACAAAGAACGATAACAATAACTATAAATAAATATCGATCTCGTTAATATAAATGACGACGTTCACACATAAACTATAACAATAACGACATGAAGAACGATATCGTTGGGGATCACTTTCAGAGTGATAAAATGCTAATAGCCAATCAGAACCCATCGAATTTTACCCGTCACATTCATTAACACAAGGAGAGACTTTGTTTATCGTTGTTCAGTGTGAACGCTTTTATCGTTATGGATAATGTTATCATTATCGTTATCGTTCTTGGTGTGAATGAGCCTTAAGTCTTCACTGGACTATAAGTCACCTTATGGCTTCAGACAGCTTGACAAAGAGAGTGATTTTTTGGGGTACCAAAAAGACAGGGCCAGCACGCTCATGTATATTCAGTGGTTGCAGGAAAAGGTGATGAACCTATCGGAAAAACGTCACCCCATATTCAATCGCCGACCGGCGGGGGTGGTCAGGGCAGTCAGCCAGGGGAGGACGGAGCGCCACGAGGAAGCGCAGATCCGACCCGAAGGATCTACCACGGCTGACCTTTGGGATTTTATAGATACATTGCTGCATCATCCTTTTACCGATAGCCCGTAGAGGTCAAACGGCCGCTAGATACCAGGTGTCCAGGGAGAGAGAACCGGGATGGAGAAGAAGAAGGATAATCTGAGAGAGCTCATCCTTTCTCTCTCTCTCTCTCTCTCTCTCTCTCTCTCTCTCTCTCTCTTTCCCCACCCCACTATCAAATCAGTGGTGGGTGTCGTTCCTTGTCAAACTACTCCGTGTCGCTTCAGTTCGCTTTTTTTTTAAATACCGTGCTAGATAACCATAATCACTGGATATTTGCAAAGCAAAACGTTTGGAGACGTTTGGTTAGAGACTGACAGACGCTTCCAAGTGTCATATGCCAGTTGTTTAATTCGGTAGGGGGGGTTGAGGTGGTGGTGGTGCTGCTAGTAGTGTTGGAGGAAGTGTGTCTCTGTGTGTGTGTTTGTGTGTGTGTGTGTGTGTGTGGGGCGGGGACGGGGGTCGAGGAGAATGAATTCACGTCAGCTCGGAAAAAGCAATTTCGCAAGGTGCGGTGCGAGTTGAAAGAACTCATCAGAGCAACACTTTTTAATAGCTTTCTTGGAAAGCATAACGTGTCACAGACAATGACCCTATATGAAATCCATACTGCCGAGAACGATTCCTGTGTGGGCGAAAGGCACGGGGACCGACATCAATACAGAGCATTTAGCATAAAGCTGAATGACTCCGTGTGTGGGTGGTTGAGTGTATCCATGTGTGTGGAATGTGGATATTCATTTGTGTTTGTGTGTGTGTGTGTGTGTGAGTGTTTGTTTGTTTTGTGCCATTGTTGTTGTTTTTCCCGATGGCGTGACTCGATTTTGTTTTATGATCCTGTCTATTCAGCCTTGCTTGACTGATTCTCGGCGTCTGGGCCGAGTCATCACGGGGCGCTCCCTGTCCTCCGTCGCCTGCCGTCGGTGGGGATAAGAGGCAAGTCGATGCCTCACTATTTGCCACTCCGCACCTCAACCACCCGTTCTGTTCCACGGGGCTAATTGCCCCTCGACCAAAGTTTTCTCTGTGTGTGTGTGTGTGTGTGTGTGTTGGGGTGGGAAGCCTGTGATTGGCGAAGCTTGGCAGGATCTCCAGACTGCACAATGAGGCTGAGGCTCTGATGCAGCCTACCGTGCTGAAGCTCAGGGATAAAGGCCTCGGAAAAGTTATGCTTGGAGATCGGGAGGGGGGCTTAAAGGAATAGCTTGGAATATGACATGTATGCTGCTATTAGGATACATAACTTGTTAGCAATACTGGAGAGCTGTGTTCATCAGCACTTTTAAAGGCTCCGTTAGATTATCTGAAGCAGCACCAATTAGTGCTTAGTAAGGGCTGCTTTGCAACATGGCAGGTCATCAGTGTCATGTCACACTGACACAGCCTGTTATAAAAAAGGCATTTTACTGGCCAAATGATCTAATGGAGGTGTTAGAGACCGAAAACTACCTGTGGCCAATTTGTGGCCTCTTTCTTTTCAGCCATCAAAGACTGTTATTAAGGAAGTCGTGAGTCATGAATAATGAGTCATGAGTTGTGAGTCTTACCGTGCCACTGTTGCCTGTGTGTGGTTGTTCTAAGGGTTTTTTTTTCAGCAATGATTTTTGTCAAGGTCCTCAAGGCCATTGCCATTGTTAATGGCACTACACATTTAACAGAAGCCCAAAGCATGAAATTGTGTGCTATGGCATCTTCACAACCAGCGGACACTTCGGAAGAATGAAAGATGTTGACTGAGCCACATTTTGTTTTTGTTTGTCTTATGGAGGAGGAGGAAACACACAGGCAATCGGATCTAAAGCCAGAGGTGGAGGGAACAAAACGGGATAAACTGCTCTTGAGGCACTGAAGGAATATAGCTGTAGGCTAAACCAAACCAAACTGGACACAGTTTCAGACGGCAGAACCAGTGTAGAGGGAAATGCATGATTTAATTTCCACTCTACTTAAGAAACACAAATACTTTGATAAGCTGAGTGAATATATACTGATATCATTGTTGCCAAACAGACAGCCAGCATTGGTCTGATAGAGATTTGATTGAATACTTCATTATCACTTTGGATGAAAATAATCTGACTCACTTTACTTCTTATTAGCTTAACTATTCACATCTCACCAGAATAATGTGCATTTGTTTGACAGTATTTTGGTGTAAAAAAGTATATATTATGTAACAGATGCAGACTAAACGCTGTCTCCTTAGGTGGCATGATCTCCACGTAACGGTAAACACAATCAAATAATTCCTTATTTTAAGTCTATTAGATTAATACCGTATCCATGTGGATACGTTTGAAAAACAACCCTCCAATGAGTTGACAGACAGATCACAGAAATGTCTCTGATTAGCAGGATGACAAATGCTTCGGAAAGTCTTAATAGAACAAGAGAGTCAACGTCGACAGGCACACAATGTAGGAAATAGCTCAACAAAGGGAGAGAGTCCTACTCCTCTAACAATGCGGAGAGAGAAGACGGCTCCGTTGAGCTACTCCAGGGCAGGCTCGCATAATGGATCCCCTGGTCTCAGAGTACATTTGCACATGGCTGCCTGCCCAACCACAGAGGAGGAGAGAGGAGGAGTGAGGAGGAGAGAGGAGGAGAGAGGAGGAGTGTTAGTAGAAATCTCTTCTTTTTCCCCTCTTTCTTTTTCCCCCTTCCTTCAGGGCCTCCTCTGTGTCAAGGTCAAAAGCGAGAATGTCAGGGGTCGAAGGTCAGATGTCTTTTAATATCTTACCCGATCCATTCCTCCACACCCCCCCCCCCATTTGAATATTTGACAAACTCCACGGTGGCCGTTAATCCTGAGGCACTCAGGAGGCCTGACAGCTTTTACGAGCAAAAGGCCTGCAAATCATCTGACTGCCCAAGAAACGTACGAGACCTCGCGCCTGCAACGGCTCCTGCAAACATTTTGTGACGGACAGCACAGGCGACCTATGACCTGGAGGCCCAAACCACTGCCCATCCAATCAGAGTAGGCGAGAGGTGGCAGGATGGAGGGTAATGGGCGGATGGTTCTGCTTTTCCTTGCCAGGCAGGTGGGTGAAGGAGACGGATGAGTTAGCGGGCAGGACTGTCAAGGAGAAAGCATCTGTGTGTGTGTGTGTGTGTGTGTGTGTGTGTGTGTGTGTGTGTGTGTGTATACGTATACGTGTGCATGCGAGGTTAGCTGAGCTGCTTATCGGCAGCATCTGTTGAGATGCAGAGCATATCAGTGACAACTGCAAAATAGTGCCCACTAGTAAAATAGTGCCTGTATTATGACAACTGTAGAATAGTGTACAATAGTAAAATAGTGCCTGTATTATGACAACTTTAAAATAATGTGTACAATCAGTGGTAGGTAGAGTACTGAACATCTATACTCAAGTACAAATACAATTACTTCCTTCAAAATCTACTTGAGGAAAAGTAAATATTCCAATTGGACAAACCTACTCGAGTAAGAGTAAAAAAATTACTTTGTTATTAAGTTACAAATTAGAAGTTACATTTCATTTTTCATTACTTTTCATTAATCTTCATTATCGAATAGCTTAAATATATTTAGGGGTTTGTCCAGTCCACATTCGGGGTGGTTTTGTTATCAAATGTCAAAAAGGCGGCTCTTATGTTTCTTACTGTAATCAGTTATGGGTGTGTTTTGGGTGTAACATCCTTTAAACCAATGAGAATGACATCTGTCATTCCCTTTAACAGCAAGCAGTGCAACAGTACAATAGTAAAAAAGTGGCTGAATTGTGACTACTGTAAAATAGTGGCTATCTTATGACAACTGTAAAATAGTGGCTATATTGTGACTACTACTTGTAAAATAGTGCCCGTATTATGCCTATAGCGATAAGCACTTCAGATAATGTAAGCCAGAAAGAGAGTGAGTAAGGACTTCTCTCTCTCTCTTTCTCTCTTTTTTTGCTGTTTCCAGCCACAGAGCAGAAGGCAGAGGAGAAACTGATGATGTGTTTTTGTGTGTGTGCATGAAGCCAAAGATGTCTTGGTGTCTGGAGATATTTTCAGAGTAAGGGGGACCAAATTGTGAACACAAACCCATAGTGAGATCAGACTTCCAGATATCGGATCACCACCTCTTGCCCATTTTCGACCACCGTATTGTAATGACTCGAGCCAGGCTTGATTCAAAACACGCAGCTTTATTGTTGGGTCAGAAGCAGGAACACAGACACAGAACATAGCACACGCTAGGGAAGTCACACTTATACATTACACACACAGGGTTGGACACAGCCACACCGTCAAGAAGTCACACAAGAGGCAGAACTTAAAAAGGATTCACGCTACACTAAAACATGTAAATAAACAGTCAATTAAGATAGACACAATAACAATAATTTTAAGAGGCCAACTCGAACAGGCGCCTGCACAGCATGGTGCCCCCCACACGCACCCAAAGGCTTCCACACAGTCACAGTCTCAACACTTCAGAGAACGCCCACCCTCTTCCCCACCCAAAAGTCCCCGCCTCTCTCCGGGTCCCAGAGAGGCTTGAACCAGATCCTCCCGCCCGTGCTGCCAAACCTCTGCGCCGCTGGCAGATCCGCCGCAATGAAAGGGTCCCGCCTGGGATGCAGCACCGGTTGCGCCTTCTCCCTCATTCCTCTGCTGGCTTCCACCGTCCAGCCCGCCACTCTCACGCCAGCCGAATCCGTTGACCAACCAGACAAGTCAGCCCGGAGATGTTCCGCCCACGTCCGAGTGTACCATCCTGGAAGGGGCAGAGGCTCCGGGATTTCCTCACTCCGATATGGCAATCTATTAGGCGAATTTCTCCAGAGATTATCCATCTTCGCCTATTTCTTCCCGTAGGTAAGTATTAACTTCTGACACCAGTATAACGACCCGATTTAAAGCTATACGTACTACACACTACTTCCACTCAGGACCATGAGCGAGATCATATTTCAGGAACGCAGCACACGCTAGGGAAGTCAATAACACTTATACATTACACACACAGGGCTGGACACAGCCATGCCAACAAGAAGTGTCACACAAGAGGGAGATCTAAAAAGGGATTCACGCTACACTAAAACACGTACATAAACAGTAAATAAAGACAAAGACACATAGGCCTACAATAGTCCCCCAAAGTTCTCCTGACACCCCAGCCCCGAGGCATTGTGGGAAACACTAGCCCGCAGTCTTACGCACCAACGCTACAGTATTTTAAACTTTAAACTTAACATTTTTTACTTGTCAAAACTGTGAGATGAGCACAACGCCAGATCTGCCCTCAGACCAGCTGCTTGCTATGTGGGAGGTCTCAGCTTTTAAGATTATGCATGAATAAACAAAAGTTCATCATGCTTAAGATCCAGGCATGATCAAATAGTTAGGCCTACTTAAATTGGCTGGTATAAACCAAATCAACATGAACTCTCCACTGTGTATGTCAGCTTACAACATTTGCCTTCTGTAAAAACTTTTTTTTTTTTTTTTGATTCATTGCGATTAGGCCTATCCTTTAGCCTGGTAAACCAGACCCTGGAATCTTTCAGATTAAGGGTCTGGCCACGAGTAATGAAAATGGCCCAATTCGAGGGGCGGCACCAAGCATGCATTTGAAACTCTCACTGCACGCAGTTGGATAACGCTACGACCAATCACAACAATTCATCAGTGTCAGTCATCAGTGTAGCTCGCCTTTGTCCCGCCTACACCGATTTGATTGGTCCCTCTCGCTCGAGAGATAGAAGAAATTTGGATCATTGCTCGTGGCCAGAGTATCTTGCGGGCACAATTCAAATTGTGCTCTCGCGAGAACTCTGGATTTCCAGGGTACCTATCCTTGCCCAAGCTTCAAAAAACTCCTCACGTCTGTGACAGGCAGAAATAACTGCTAAATTCTCAGCTTGTTTAGGACCACACACTGAATGTGTAAGAATGCTAGTAGGCCTATCACTCATGGTATCTCTGGGATTTTAGGCTACGCACCAAGGTAACCTAAGTAGCCTAAGTATATTTGTGACTATGTTTGAAATAAATGTCTTAGAACAAAAACGTTGTATTTTATAAGTTAGTGAAAAGGAGTTGATAGCAGTAGGCTAGTTGAGTTTGTTACTGTGATATCATTAAACATAACAGCTAATGTCTGGATGAGCAGGAGACTACCATAAATCCTCAAATTATGGCCGGGATTCTATTTATAGCCAGGCCTTGGATAATAGCCGGGGCCATGGTCAATTCGGACAAATAAAGACTGGTCCCCAAATGCAAGCAATTGCCTACCAGTAGGGCTATCAGTCCATGAGCACTAGAAGACATTGTTTCAATTATTTCATTGAGTTAAATTGAAACAATGTCTTCTAGTGCTCATGGACTGATAGCCCTACTGGTAGGCAATTGCTTGCATTTGGGGACCGGTCTTTAATAAGATAATTAATAATATAAAATATTAAATAAAATATTAAGAATAGGTCTTAAGACCTATTGTTAATATTTAATTTAATATTTTATATTGTTGGTTGTAATAATAATGTTGCCAAAGACAGTCGTTTTCCTACACCATGGGTCTCTTCAACGCGTCGCTCTCAAGCTCAGTGACTTGCTGCCTTAGAGCTTGCCAGAGGCTGATGCACGCTACATTTAAACACAATTGTTGCCGCGACTTGAGGCATTGCATTCCAGCCTACGATTTAATAAAAAGTAAATCATGCATAATTTAAAACTAGATGTACCGCAGAATATACAAAATATGACCGCCAGTCCAGCACATGTTTTCCACAAAAAATAAGTCACGCTGAAAGGCATATATGATTCTAACTGTCTCACTGAATTGCATTATGCACACTCAATTCTCACAGGTATCTGCTAGACAACAAGTACCAAAACATGATTAGTTCATAGATTTCACATGTAATATACATTTTATACAACCCCACCCCCATCTTGCCTGTTCATAATTCTGAGAAATTCTTGAATTGTGTGCATGTGTCTTGGTACATGTTTATGTTTATGTGTGTGTGGGTGTGTGGGTGGGTGTGTGTGCGTGCATGTGCTTGTGTGTTTGCCTGTTTATGTGCCTGTGTGTGTGCATGTGCATGCATGCGTATATATGTCTACTGTGTGAGTATGTGTCATACGTAGGATTACTGTGAATGTATGTGTGTACGTGTGTATCTGTTTATGCACATGTGTGCATATGGAATGGGTTTACATGACCCCTGGAGGCAAACATATGCAAAAAATTGGTCATCCTAGGCCCTACGGTTCTCAAGATATTCACAGAAAACTGTGTCTGCCCTACCCTCCTTTCGGGGGGTCCAGTCCAGCGGGGGGGGCTACAGATCAAAACGAAAAGCGATGGTTCCATGCTATCCATGTGGGGTTACATGCCCACCAAGTTTCGTGTACCCCGGTCTTTCAGTGTCCCGGGAATCCTTATTGGTGTACGGTCACTAAATGTACATATAAATTATTTTATTGTAAGGCCCCCCATGAACGAAAGTCCACGAAACTTGGCATGCATTCGGAGGGTGTCATAATGATCCTACACTTTCAATTTCGTGCAGTTTTGACCATGTCAGAGATATTGTGATGAAAACACCTAATATTTTGCTTTTTAAGTTTTAACTAGGTGGCGCTATACATGAAATAAGTGGTAATGGAATAGGTTGACATGCCCTCTTAAGACCAACATACAAAAAAAAGGTGGACCTCCTAGGCCCTACGGTTCTCGAGATATTCACAGAAAACTGTCTCCGGCCACCTACAGGCCAGTTGGTGTATAGTAACAAATTAATTTATTGTGTGGCCCCCCATAAACGGAATTCCACGAAACTTGGCGTGCACTCAGAGGGTGTCATAATGATCCTACACTTCCAATTTCGTGCAGTTTTGACTATGTTAGGTCACAGATACCTGCGATTACAACACCTCATTTTTACTTTTTTGTGTTTAACTAGGTGGCGCTATACATGAAATGAGTGGTTATGGAATGGGTTGACATGGCCCTTTGAGATCAACATACAAAAAAAAATTTGTCCTCCTAAACCCTACGGTTCTCGAGATATTCATAGAAAACTGTGTCTGCCCTACCCTCCTTTCAGGGGGGTCCAGTCCAGCGGGGGTACAGATCAAAACGAAAAAAGGGGGGTTCCATGCTATCCATGTGGGGTTACATGCCCACCAAGTTTCGTGTACCCTGGTCTTACAGTGTCCCAGGAATCCTTGACAGAAATTTGGACATGCGAAAAAGAAAAAAAAAAAAATCTGACTAAACCTATATGACCGCCGCTTCGCTGCGCGGCAGTCATAATAACTAAATTTAGGCTACTTCACTACGAAATAAGGTTTCCATTACATTACATTAATTACAGCACAGCGCACGTTCAATAAACGCATGAAAGCGAACATTTTGTCTCGCAAGAGGGTGGAAATCCCTCTTTCAATGACATGAAACGTAATGAACCATCAAATAACCCCCCACCCCCCCAGATTTTAGTGCCCATCAGTACCAACATTTAGCTATATAATCAAACAGTCCAAAAGTAAATTACACTTACTACACCAAACGAAAATCTTATGCTTTGATGATACTGGTACAGTATGCCGCTCCAAGAAATGATACTGGTAATGCCGCTCCAAGAAACGCATGTCTCAAAATAAAACTCATGTAAGAAATAAAAGGCTGCCTCGAGCCTGTCCCAAATAAAGGCCTGTGCTTTGTCTATATCCAACAGAGTGAATACAAGATTGTGCAGTCTTGAGGTGATGCTGTTCATGGGGAGTTTACTTAAAGCTATAGGTTATCAAAAGTGAGGGGGGTGACTGCCACCTGTTCAACACTACGGGGATGTATCCCCGTGTCTGTGTGTTTGGATTTGTGGATTTAGGTTTAGTTGTCATTAGGTGTGCATGTCAAGGTTTCAGCTGATACTGCAGGTGTGTGTGTGTGTGTGTGTGTGTGTGTGTGTCTGTGCCTGTCCTGTACGTTTCTGCATATGTGTGTTTCCCATAGATTATGTTACTGTATGTGTTTTGAGTGTTAGGGCACCTATAGGTTTAGGTGCTTCTACAAATGTGTTTATGTGTGTGTGTGTGTGTGTGTGTGTGTGTGTGTCATGACAGATAATACCTTGCATTTGTCTTTTCTTTTCTTGTATTTTTCCTGGGGTCTAATCCTGTATAAGCTCAAACACGGATAAACAGTTATTCAGTCTCTTGACCTACAAAACAACAGATACCCCCCCACCCACCTCCCACACACACCCAGAAAAATGTTCCGCCTCAAAAACGGCAGAGATGGAGACTCCCCCTAGTGGGACCGGCTGCGCCGAGTGCCAGGTGTTAAAAATACCGACAAGGTGATCTCTCCGTTCAGAACAAGGGAGCGCGCAAGTGAGCACGCAAGGGAGCGCGCAAGGGAGCGAGCAAGTGAGCGAGCAAGTGAGCGCGCAAGGGAGCGTGCAAGGGGGCGAGCAAGGGAGCGAGCAAGTGCGCTAGCGAGGACGGTTCCCCACCCCCCACTCTAATGACTAATGACTTTGCACTTTTTCCCCCTCCCTTTCTCCCCGCTAAACAAAAGGCCACTTCACAAAACACATTCATAAAGATGTCTCTGGTGGCCAGATGCTAACAAGCAATTATTTTCCAGCAAATATTGGTTTATGCTTGTATGGCTGCCGCAGTTGATTTGCTTTGGTTACTTTTCATTAGTCTGCAAATTTCCTGGTGTGATTAAGGGCTGGTGGGGCCTGGTGCAGGATTGTGGTTCCATTAATTTAACTTTTACTCGGTACGCAGTATCAGGATTGAGCTTTTTGTTTCACTACATCTACACAACACACAACTGAGTTACTTTGCTAACCGTTAAACAGTCAACAACGCAGGCTCACGTCGTGACTCGTTTCAGTGTCATTTTCTAGTGTCATTTTACAAAAGTCAACACGGCAGTTATCGAGCTATAAATGCAGTGCTAAAACTCAGGTTTATTATTATTTGACATTGAGTAGCATCAGTACACATCAGAAAGCGTTAGCCTGAACAGGCTCCAAAATAAACTTTGGACGGGACCCAAAGATGATATCGCTCGCTGCTAACATCACCGGCTGTTCACACCTTGTCCTTCACTCGCTGAAAATGTATCATGGCCCAATGTTTGTGTGCTGGAAGGCCCCGCGGGAGACTAGTTTTGGTGTAGACATGACGCTTGAAGAACTGTGTCAAGGACAGCGATCCATTGCATGCCCTTCACTGTTTCACAGAACTCTCCATGGCCATCTGTATTGATTCTGTGTGGAATGCTTATCCTTTACTGACCTCTCTTTTTGAGGGTGGCATTCTCTTTCTCTCTCTCTCTCTCTCTTTCTCTCTCTGTCTATCTCTACCTCTCTCTCTCTCTCCCTCTTCTTTTGCTATCTTGCATACTGCACTCACTTCTCCCAACACGTTCTCTTCCTTGTCTCTCGCCATCTCGGTTTCTCTCCATCTCACTTATCCAAACACGTAGCGTAACTTTCTCACTGTCTCAGGCAGTCACTCAGACAGAGACAAAGACACACCCACACACACACACACACTCATCACACACACACACACACACACACACACACACACACACACACACACACACGCACACACACACACACGCACACACACCACACACACACACACACACACACACACACACACACACACACACACACACACACACACACACACACTCATCACACACACATACACTCATCACACACACACACACATACACACACACACACACACACACACACACACACACACACACACACACACACACACACACACACACACACACACTGACAGCTCTTTTTCCTCCCTCAGGTCTGGTGTGCTGTTTCAGACCCAGTGTCCTCCAGACGTTTTAACACAGCTCCCAGGAGGTATCCGCCCTGCTCTGGGAAGGTGAAGAAAGCTCACAGACTCATCACTGCCAAGGGAATACAAACAAGCAAACAAACAAATAAATATTTATTTATATAATATTGTTATTTACTTTTCTGTTTCCTCAATAAGTCACAATACATACGTCTTCGTATTGAGATGCTATGCTAATGCAATCACTAATGTGGCCTAATTCATTTTGATCTACGACCATTTTAACCATTAGTGTCATATTCTGATGATTCGCTCTGATGCATGGATCTGGTTGGGGGAGATGTTATTAATGGCTGCCATATTTCTGCAAATTATGTGAAGCAAGAGGGAAGATCGAAAAAATGCTCCTCCAAGGAGCCACAAACGGGAAACACGTGAGTGTGAGTTCTATTTGCAACACCTTGCAGAGTCCTACACTCGAGTGAGAGTCTTATCTGTAGATGGAGAAGATGGGAGATGGAAAAGAAAGGAAGGAAAGAAGGGAGGAAAGGAGTGGAAGGATAGAAGAGAGAGAGAGAAAACAGATTATGACTGCTGTTGGAAACAACAACAGTTCTGGAGTGTGCGCTGCTGAAAAATCTGAATTTGCACAACAAAGCATCTGATCTCACCATGCTTTTGCAGCCTCTCCCTCAGTTCTCTCGTTCTCTCACTCTCTCTTTTTCACACACACACACAGTCTCTCTCTCTCTCTCTCTCTCCACTTTCTCAGTGACAAAATATAAAGCAAAACACACAGCTACAGTATACCCCCACCCCCAGTCTGTTGTTGTTCTCATTGTTGCTGCTAATAAGACAAAGTAACAAAGTAGACGTGCTGTTCAACGGATGAAACACAGTCCATCACAATGACTATGCATCAGACTGAACCATATTGGATCACTTTGTCAGGCTCATTGTTTTCGAGGATTCACCCACTTGCTTAAGCATCTGACCTAAAAACACACATGCGAGCCACACACACACACACAAACACACACACACACACACACACACACACACACACACACACACAGACGGACAAACAAACAAACAAACAAACAGAAACATGAAACAAAGGAAGGGACAGACACCGTGTGGCTGGCTGGCTGGCTGGTTGTCTTCAGCCAACTTCTTGGGTGTCTGCCACAGCGTCAGAGAACAAATACCCTGAGACTGAGGTTTGTTTTGTTTCACTGTCCCCACTGTAGTGTTGGAGGGTGTTGTTTTTGGATAGTCAACAGACTTCAGTATATGAAAACACTTATCCAAACACGTAGCATAACTTTCTCACTGTCTCAGGCAGTCACTCAGACAGAGACAAAGACACACCCACACAGACACACACACACACACACACACACACACACACACACACACATCACACACAAACACTCATCACACACACACACACACACACTGTCACTGTTCACTGTCCCCACTGTAGTGTTGGAGGGTGTTGTTTTTGGATAGTCAACAGACTTCAGTATATGAAAAAAAACAGTCAAAATAAAAGTGTTTTACTGTTTTTCCGTCTTAAGAGTTACTCTCTAATGTTTTACTGTATAGCCATGTGAACATGTAATAAACCTATACAGTATAATTATAATTATAATAACTATATAATAGTGAACACTCTTGCTTGTTGATAAATGTACCCAGTATAGTAAAATCAAGTATACTGCAGTATATTTTTTATACCACAGACTGTTGTGCTCAGACCTGTAGTTTTGTGGGATTATGCATAATCTTTGACCTCTCTCCTCCAAATGAACAATAAAGAGTCTACATTAGATGAAAGGAAAGACAAAGACAGGAAGCTAGAGAGTGCTTTATTACCAAAGGGAAATTCCAGTATCGCAGCAGCAATGAACATGCAGTACACTACACATATGCATAAAAATACACATTTTTACAATACAACACACAGGCAAAACACTACTGTTGAAAATGCATGCATACTTGCCTTTACTGTAAGTCACTATGGGCTTGTACCCATAGCATGAGGCTGAGGGCGATGTAGGGGTGGTGGGGGGGGTGGGGGGTGGAGAGGGGTACAAGTGAGAGAAGCGGTCAGGCCTTCAGTTCCGCAGTCATTAGCAGGCGCTGATGCCATCTCTGCTGCCAACATCACACACACCCACGACAAACGAGAGTCTCACTCACACACCAGTGGAGTGGCGATCGGACAGGAAAATGAGAGGTGACACCGTGGTTTTATGTCTCACAGCGCTCTCTCGTTTTTAACGTCACATTAGTGAAAGGTTAATGGAGGGGAAAGACGCGCGTGTGTGTGTGTGTTGTGTGTGTGTGTAGGATTGGAAATGGGGGTCAGTAAATTTGTGTTCGAGTGAGACGGTATGGTGTGTTCATGAGAAAGTGTGTGCACGAGTGTAACTGTATGTGTTGATGATGGTTAAACGTATGTGCCAAATGTGTGAGAAAAGGTGTGTGTGTGTGTGTGTTTTTGTGTGCATGTGTGTGTGTGTGTGTGTGTGTGGGGGGGGGTCAGTGGTGTGAGAAGTGAAAGTGAACAAAAGTGGTATGAAATGGATGCCACGCTGCTCCTGTAAAGCATCTGAATCTCTCAGTAATGAAGCCTGGATTGTTCAGTGCAGTGCAGTGACACAAACCTCAGTGTGCTAGTAGTTAGTAAGTATTGTTTTGTGTGTGTGTGTGTGTGTTTGTGTGTGTGTGTGTGTGTGTGTGTGTGTGTGTGTGTGTGTGTGTGTGTGTGTGTGTTCTGCGCGCGTGTGTTCTCCATTCTATCCTTTTAGCGCACATTTTATGCTCCTCTCCAATACGAGACCTAGACCTTGTCATACATTGCACATAAAAGAACACTCCACATTGCCTTGAAATTGCACTGAACCATGAGTGACAGGCGAGGAACAGAATGAGAAAGAGATAGAGAGAGAGAGAGAGAGAGGGAGAGGGGGAAGAAATGGAACGGAAGGAATGATGAAACGGACGAGTCTCACTGATGCAGCAGTGCTATCCCATTAAGGGCGCCTGACATTCCTCACCTGTGGTGGAAGAATGGCGATATCGATGGGCACTATTGACGGCGTCTGAGCCGGCCCTCTTTTCCAGGTCGCCCAGAGATGATTGATTCGGAGTGGGGAGAAAATGTTCAGTCTTCACAGCTCCCTGTGGTTCCCAAAGCCTGCTCTCTCCCTCTCTCTCTCTCTCCTTCTCTCTCTCTTTCTTTCTCTCTCTCTCTGTCTCTCTCTCTGTCTCTCTCTCTTTCTTTCTCTCTCTCTCTGTCTCTCTCTCTCTCTCTCTTTCTCTCTCTCTCTGTCTCTCTCTCTCTCTCTCCTTCTCCTGTCTTTCTCCCTTTCTTTTTTCTCTCTTCCTTTCTCCCTCACTCGCTCCTCTTTTCTATCACTCTGCCTCACTCTTCATCAGCCGCCATTCAACCACACACACACACACACACACACACACACATGTGATCACACACACACACACCTCTCATGTGATCCAAGGTTGAATTACTCCCACCCCAACCCATGTTTCATGTTAGGGCAATCTCAGTTCAGTCACTAACTCCAGATTGACTGTCTGCTTGAATGACTGACACCCACCATTCTATTGCACAGAGTTTCAAATGAGGAATGAGGAATCTCATTTAGTTTCAAAATGTGAGATATCCTCTCCCAAAGGCTTGTTCAGTGACTCTTTTTAAACAAAAGTTTGTGGGTTCATCTCCATTTGGAGGAGATGTTTATTGCTGCAGTGCAGTGACTTATAGCCTGTATGCTAGAGCTATGCACAGCCCCGAAGGTTTGGAGACTATTCTTTTAAATAAAGGACAGAGAGTGTCAGTCTCTCTCCTGTGAACAGTCTTCTGCTCTGGATGAGAGTAAATCCTCTGCACTGTACAAACAGTAAGAATCTCTGCCACAGCTGTCACCACATGATGAGTTGGGTGGGATGAGTGAGGTTGAAGACAACAGTCGGGACTTACACCAGATTCACACCATTTAAGACTCTCAATGAAAGACAAAGAAACAGTCTGGGGGATGGATAGATAGATAGATAGATAGATAGATAGATAGATAGATAGATAGATAGATAGATAGACACAAAGATATCAAGCTAAAAAAGCTTATTTGTGGTCCTCAACAGGGTGGAAGTGAAGGGTGGCAGAACAACATTCAGAGGGAAAATGTGACATGACCCCCCTCTTTCATTTGCTCTCTCGTCACAGTCATATGTTTTCAGGAGTCAGATCCAATCCAATCTGCATGGTGGTTCATGGGCAATACACTTTCATCTCTGGTGTGGTGGCTGTGCTAAGGAAAGGCTTTTCTTTTTAGTTCTGAAATGTCCCGTCCTTGAGCCAAACTGTTGCCATTCCATTTTTCATGACCTTCAAGACCTTGTCCGTCTGCTGTGTGTTCATGATATACCAGACTTCACAATACCAGGTGCCAAAAGCAGACATCTACCTAAAAATCTTGCATGAGGGGGTGAGAGTGTATAAACTATGTATCCTTAGATCACAATGCTTTCTCTAGACAACTACTTATAGTATGTGCCAATCAAGTAACTTCTTGGTTTGTAATTAAATGTTTTATTTCCATGTCTTATTTCCAATAAAGATTCAACAACATTAAGGTGTACTGCTGATTGTAGATTACATTGCATACTGGACTGTGAAATGTCCCATGCGACACACAAGAGTGCAAATTGTATAAACAGGGCATTATGGGAACACGAACGCTCTGTCTCCGCAATTATGGGAACACGATGACTGTCGATCTCCGCAAAACCTCTTTTTTTTCCCTCCCCTTCGCTTTTCCTTACACAATGTTGAGCGATAAAAAGTAATTAAATATGCTTGTTAAGAATAACACAAGCCCTTCCCACGGAAACATCCGGGGAGCAGAGCCGTGTGAGTGATATTTCAATTACCACCCCAGCTTATCTCTCCCATTGAAATCATGTTCCATAATAGTCTATTATCCACGGCTCCACATCACATTTTATTTTCTTTTTTCTTTCGTTCCTTTTTTTCCCTCCCCCGCCACCACGGCTTGCTATTGAACAGAATTTCACATTGTGTCGTCCTTCTGCCCTATAACTGCTAACACCTCAGGCAACAGATTGAGAGGAGAATTGAGAATTGTTTTTTTTTTTTTTTCTATTATTATTATTATGGAATTAAACAAGAAGAGAGAGAAAGAGAAAGGCACGTTACAAATAATCAGAGCCTGAAATTTAAAGGCCAATTCTCACCAAAGATTCACGATGAGACAAAACCGTTGCAGAGACGAGGTTGCGCTGGTGTGAATTAAACGTTGCAAGACGTTGCCGGCTGTTGCCAGCCGTTTCAAAAGATTTTGTCATGTCAAATTGCAATTGCAAGGTTCTAGAACACTTCACAAGTCACAAACAATAAATGTAATTTGACTGACTATTGACTAGTTAGCTTAGTTAATAAACCTTGCTGATAAACGTTGTTTTGCTTCGTCTAAAGTAAGGGAGAGTGTGTGGTTGAATGGGAGACAGAGAGAGAGAGACAGAGAGAGAGAGAGAGAGAGAGTCGAGCCCAGGGGGTTCAGTCATTTTTTATTATTACCTTTATGACACCACTCGCCCATCCTAAGCCAGGCCCAGAAGCTATGCTCCACACACACACACACACACACACACACACACACACACACACACACACACACACACACACACAAACACAATGATTCAGTTCACTGGCCTGACTCCCTCCTGCAGCCCTCTCTCACTATTTATAATGTTTACTTTGTGTGTGTGTGTGTGTGTGTGTGTGTGTGTGTGTGTGTGTGTGTGTGTGTGTGTGTGTGTGTGTGTGAGAGAGAGACTGTATTTCTATCTGTTTCTATCTGTACTGTATCTGTCTGTGTCCATATGTTTCTAGCTGTGTGAAAGTGTGACACTATAAAATTTGTCTTTTGTCTCAACTCTTCCAAATATTCTCTCTCTCTCCCTCTTTCTCTCTCTCTCTCTCTCTCTCTCTCTCTTTCTCTGTGCGTGGGAGAGACAGAGAGAGACATATCCAATGTCATGAGGCTGTGAAGAAGTGCTACAGTGAACAGACCTAATCTAAGGTATGACTAGTGCAACATACTATTTGTCTGCACTTGAAAGCACATTGTACAGTATTTGTCAGACTATAGGTGTCTCATATTGTCGTCTTGAAGAGCTGTATAACCTTTATCATGGAGACGTGAAAAAAAAGAACAAGTCTCAGCAACAACAGAGTGAGGGGACTGAAGAACATATTTACACAAGCGCCTGCTGAGACACCATGATTGATACTTGTCATTGAAAATAAAAGTGTCTGCTGTTCGTGCTCCATTATAGCGCTTTGTGCCTTTTGACTCACTCAGTCGGCCTTTCTTACCTTACCTTTCAAGGCTGGCAAAAGCAACGAGCCTAAACTTGCTTTGGTTAGACTGTACAATAAAGTTCCGTTAGCTCGCTTCAAGATTTGCTGTCTGTGAATTAAATTATGTCTCTGTCTATATTTGACTTCACAGTCAATATTCATTAAAAACTCAAATGAAATACTTGCATTTACTGAGAAAATTCAATGACATTAAGGTATTGACTCAATCAGTTAGATAGACTAGTCTATTCAGGGTGCTTCACCATATAGGCTATAGCCAAAGTCACGTATTGGAATACAAAGAAAGGCAATCTAATTTTGTACTCCTAACTTAACTTGTAACGTATGCCTAACTTAAGTTTGGATACGTACGTTACAACCTCTACTTCAAAGAGTTTACAAACAGGTAAACTGATTCTCCATTAAATAT